>NW_016909433.1:123469-135855 GCF_001483705.2 Eufriesea mexicana
CTGGAATTTGCACCTCTATAAATCGACTTCTGTCTTTTCTACCTCGATGTTTATAGGTTATTTGTCACAAGATCCCAAAAACCAATGATGTAATACTTCATTTCATTCATTTACATCTGAAAGATTTGCATTGTCTTAAGTAAGAGTAAACATAAAACAATGTAAACTATACCTCTACTTCTTCATCACATTGGGAAATTGTCTATCTTCATATAAAGCTCCTGTATATCGTATTTTTAATTTTTAACCTCTTTTAGTAAAAAATCTCAATAAGTCCAAATATCTATAACACGAATTTTTTAGCCTTGCCCTTGAGATTCAAGACATCAAAATTCGACTGTACCAGAATTTCGAATCCCTTGATAAAAAAATATAGAAAATAGATACAATGAGAGTAAACGAGTCAGAAATGTGTAACGAATTACAATGATAATCTCTGAACATTTCAAAGGAACACGGTATGCACCATGATAAATTATTCAATATAAAAATAAAAATTTCATAAAATAAAAAAATATGGTGAAAATGAGCCCAAACGTAAACCAAAAGAGTTTTACTAGTAATGAATTTAATTATTCCATAATTATAAACACTGCAAAATTCATTTTCATTTTTATAATTGGATGATTCATGCAATATTCAACACATTCCTTCTTTCTTGCTTTTATTAACAAAATTTTGTTCACATTCTTAAAGATAAATTATTGAAAGGTGTTCTCAAAGGTTTAAACAAATACAATTCTTCTGAGATAATGGATGAGAGTAAAAGTAAAGAGATAGAACTACTTTTATCTACAAAAGTTCTAAGAAATCTAAACATCACTTACTTAGTATATCAAGTATTTTTTCAGCTTTATGCAATGATACTACAAATACAATTAGATCTCCTCTTGTGCATATTAGTGTTTATTGTCAGAAATTAGAAATTTTATATCTTTTAAAAGCTTTTTAAAACCTTCAATTGTTTTAAATATGTTGCAAATTATATCACAAAAGTATGCTCCAAAATCTTTTGATATATTTGTTTTCTGCTATAATTGCGGCAATGATCATACAGTTAACAAACCTTTCAGTAAAAATACTCACTTACACCATGAATAGAATATACCATCAAAATTACTCAATCATTCATAATATAAACAACACAATATTCGTATGCATCAATTCAAAAGAAAGTTTCCTTACCATCTTTTTTTTTAATTAACTTAGTCTTTAATACGAAATGATTTTTTAAATTATTAACAATTTACATATTCCTAAACAAATGCTCGCAAACATTGATTTTTTCTTCACTAACAAACATATCAACCTTCCTAAAGTTCCCTATACTTCTTCAATAACTTCCTTCTACAATCAAGATCCTTCAAGGACCATACCAAAAGCTTGAATTGATTGTTCCTTAGGAACATAAGATACTAAATATTTATTAGAATAAAACATTAGCATTGTACCAAAAATTGTATGAAAAATACAAAATCCTTAAAAATAATAATAATTGTTTTATATAATATAACAAGTATGACCCATGAAACTTTTATCAAAATAGATACTTCAGACTTAAAATCTATCCAATTATGTAAATTGAAGAACAAATTTTAAATATCAGAAGCTTGAACACCCTCATTACAAAGAACTAAAGAACACACGAATGGAATTTATAAAATGTATAATATAAAATTTTTAATATGATAGGTGACAAGTGAAACTACAAATAGCTGAATGCCACCTCTATAGAAAATCTCCAAGGCACACAAAAATAAGATATTCTCCTTATACACAATAATTATGTACATACTTGAACCTTAATAAAAATAATAATCATAGCAGAAACTTCTCTATTATTATTTATAAATACATTTGAGACCTATTAAAATGACATACTGAAAACTACATTATGTATCTCCACCTTCATTAATTGGCACACATAAAGTGATAAAAAACATAACAAAATATACATTAAAATAAAAGATACAAGAATATTATAAAATAACAAATATTCAGTTTAGAAATCCTTCAAAGAAGTTAATTGTGCAATAATACAATATGATTAAAGGTTCTCTCTAAATTTCATACTTACTAAAGGTATAGAAACATGCAGTTGTTTTATTCTTTTTTAAATCTAACAAAGATAACTTGTATTTCAATTAATTATCAACCAATTAAACTTTTCACAAATAAGAAACAAAAAGATTTAATCAACTGAGTTAACTGCACGAATAATCATTTAATTCAAAAGGAAATAGTTAATAAACAGTTTAATTTTAAATTAAATTATTCAATAATTGTTCACCAATAATGTCACCAGAAACTAATTTTGTATAAAGTTATAAAAGTGCAATTTTTATAATATCTTACAAATAGAATCATTGATCATCTGACTAATCAATCAATAGTGATTAGGTAAGCTTCACATTTTTAAATATTAGAAGCATCAAGGAGAAAGTACCACAGAAATCTTTATCGAAACCAATATGTACATCAATGATATTTCTAAGCATCTAAAAACATAAATTGCAAACAGTATAGATGGTACAGGATTCATTTTGACAGCTAAGCACTTCCACAAAAAGTACTATAAACAATCTAATATTAATTATATGAAAAAGTAAATAAGATATCTCCTACGTATGGTAGTTAATAAATAACTATTTTATTCTTACTTGTTAATCAATTCATTAACCATCAAATATATTATATAAAACTTGTGCAAATATGGCAATGTTAAACATGGAGTACAAATATGGTCTACAACGACCATTATCCAAATAAGATCCATAGAACACAAAATAAAAACCTGAAAGCAATCTTAGATGAAAAAAACTACCTCACAACACTTCTGCGCAGTAAAACAAATATCTTGACTATTCCTACATACATCCTAAATTCATTTATTCTATTCGTATGGTCATATTCTAATTTTACTGTATTAAAGACGGAAACTTAAAACTAGGTTTATTATTCCTATTCCAATAATACATTTATTTAAATGTATACTAAAATATACTCATATCCATTGATCTACAGAAGCAATTGTGATGCGCCATATTTAGTTCGTTTTCGGTTGAAGTTAAGAGGCATGAATAATATACTCGCTGTGAAGTTACACAGTCGAGGAAACAAGTGTTTATACAGAATCGGCGACACCAGAGGTATTAATATAAAACTCCAGAACATTTATCTAAAGAACCTATTTTAGCCAACAATCCAATATACAGGGGGTTTCATTAACTATGTCCATGTAAACTATCTGTATTACTTCAAATGGTAAACGATAATATCACAAAAATCATAGTACTGAAAAAAGATAATACAATGACAATGATTTCTTTATATATTGAGACGTAAAAGGAAATTTATAAATTCATTTTATTTTTTAATTGCATATAATATTGATTTTTAATTATGTTTAAATTCTTTATGTCGCATTTCAATAAGATACCGAATATTGAGTATAAAAATATTAAGATTCGTATATTCATTATGGAACAGGTTTGAAATAAATAAGTTCCAATATTATTAAATTTGAAAGAGTAATAAAGAGTTACTGGGACACCCTATACAATGAGATTCTTATGCTAGTTCTTGGCCCCCAAAGTCGACCTATAGGGAAAAATTGAACATCTATTCAGGTGCAAAATATTAAACACCCCAGCAAGCCATATCTTATAATGCATTGATCGCGACAGATCGATTGTTTAAATTGTGTTAGATCTACGTTTATTTTGAGGCTGTTGCGACTTATGCTTGCTTATTATTATTGCAGAAGGAAAAAAGCTAGTACATCTAACGAGGTATTTTTTCTTAAAGCAGTTTAAGCTGCTCAATTACAACTAATTAGCAACTTGTATCGATACATATAACTCACTCGCTAAACAATTCGCTATTATTCACTGAACGATTATCATTTAAAAATCATTCAAAGAATTATAAAAATGGAACAGTAAATTGGAATTAACGTAACAAGGAAAGTTTTGCTGTATAATATTACATGGAATTACGTTTATGAACTTATTTATTTACGTTTAAATACGTGTAATAAAATTCAAAATAATATTTCAGGCTACGACAAAATATATAACAAGGAATTCTATGAAAGAAAAGTGCATGGGTTAATTAGTAAGTAGACAATTAAAAATTGGAAATTAATTATTGGAAAACAGAATCAAAGCTACAATTGTAAAGGGTGAGGAAAGGGGGTAGTACGAAAGAGGGGTCTATAATTTGCTGAAATATTTAGTATTTAGTTTGTGTGATATTATTATTTTCTTAAATGCAATAATATTATTTCAGATTATACTTATTGTAAGAAGTTCCATTTATAACCTAAAATTCTTGCAATACCTTAACAATATATTTATGCGGAAGAACGAAAGTATATAAATAATATCCTGTAAAGTCCAACATTATCATTATTTGGTTGATCCAAAATATCTAAATACCAATATCTAAATACCAATATCTAAATACCAAATATCTAAATCCTTCAGCATGTTTATAATTTCCTTTGAGAGTAAAAACTATATCTATAATCATTGAGAACTTTTTTATCATAAGTGATAAAAAAACTGAAACTTGAAACTTGGAAACTTGGATATATATATGCACAACCAAATGAAATCCTGGAAAGAATCACAAAAAATAACAGTTATAGACATTAAGAAAAAAAAATGTAACATTTCCATTATGAATTTAAGTTGTCTGACTATTTATACATAGACTTACATGTCACCAAAAAATTAGTCAATAATCATAAAAAATCATTTTTAAGACATTAATAATGACAGAGATAAATACACAAAATATTAAAATAATGAAACAAAAGTACTAAGTACACACTTAATTATTGCATCATTTTCAAATACTTTTAATATATGTTATATGCATGTACTTTGTCAACAATGTATAAGATTATAGTAATATTGTGTAATTTGTTAATAATTTATCTCAGTGTATTGTACAATTTATATATAATGAATTGTTCTCTACCTTTTAAATATTGTCAGCACTCAATGTATATTCTAAATGGACTTTCCTATGTTTTACAACTCCACTTAATATATCACAATTCTTAATTTCACAAATAATAAATAAAAGAGGATAAAAACATCAGATGTCTCTTTCTCCTTATTATGTATAATTTACTTAACAGGATGAATAACGTTATTTAAATGAACAGCTGAGTTTTGGTAGCAGCTATTAGCGTACCTTATGTTTACTTCAAAAACAGGTTAGGTTATTGGAATGAGAGAAATCCTACTCACGAATAAAGTTCATTGACTACCAAAATTTGTATCATTGGTAACTGTGGATTGGTTAATTAATAAGAAAGTTATTACAAAACTACTTTAAACCTACAAAAATTTTTTTCATTTCGAATATAATTTTCATTACACTGTTTTAGTAAAAAAATTAAATATAACAAAAAGTTAAATAAAAGTTAAAAAAAATAAAAAGAAATAATACTTACATGCAATTACATGCATTATACAAATTTGAACAATATTAAAATAATAATAAAATCATTATTATCAACGGTTATAGTAAAACAATAATGAATAAGTGAGAAATATAGCAAATATAAATAAAAAAATATACAATTTCATTATATATAATTAGTGAAATTTGTATTATAATGTTAAACATTATAACAAAATGTTTTTTACAATCTAATATTCTAAATGGGATAGCAAATAATAATTTTTAAACATGCAATAATTTCCTAATAATTTTGCAAGTTTATATCATTTTTCTATTTCATTTATTTTATATAAAAAAAAAACAATTGTCACGATTAATCTCAAAAATAATATTTAAAACTAATAGATACACCAACGAAATCTGATGTTAATTTTAATTTATTATTGTTGTTTTTTAAAAAAATAATTTAAATTTATAATTTATCGATTGCATAAGACGACAAGTATTGCTTTTAATCATTTATTTTTTTACATAAATATTGTAGCAATCAGAATTTCAGAATATTTATACGTATGTGAACACTAATAACATACTGTTATAAGATACGTGTATCCTCAAATAAGAAATTAAAGCGTCTTTGCGCAAATTAAAATTTTTTGTTATAAAGCTTGAAAATAATAAATCTTAATTAAATTTATTAATTAATTAATAGAATGGTAAATAATAGGAAACGGAAATTTTAATCTATTATCAAGTAAATACAAAATATGAAAGAAGAAACTGAATTTTGAAAGAAGTATTTTATTTATGGAATTATAACCTTAAAAATAATATCTTCATTACTCGACATGAAATTACGTTTACATATTGAAATTTAATTTTTCTTGTTATCTTAAATAATATTTGAATTTCTATTAAATAAAAATTTTATATATTCTTTACACAAAAATTCCAAAGCATCCTAAAAAAAAAGAAAGAAAAGAAAAAATTCTGTATAAAACTATGATTGAAATATAACATAAATATATTAATTAAAATTAAAAGTTTTTGATTATTTATTATATTTCGAATGTATATAATATGTCATTAAACAGAATTTTGAAAAATATCAAACAGTATAAAAGTTGTTAATTTGTAGCAGATTAGTGGAAAATAAATGGTTAATTGATATTAATCTTTAACTAAACTCTAGTTTATCCATTTATGCAGATCTAAAGTTGACACTTAATGCAATAAAACGAATTTATGTAATTCATTTGGTGCAATGAAAAGAATTCACATAATTGGCAGAAATTCGTCGACGTTCCATTTAATTAGTCAAAACTGATTTTAGCTGTGTTTGGTTGGTAATTTTCGTATTAACTAATTAATTTAAAAAATAACAATCATATTTGACAATCTATGTGCAACCGATGTAATCTAAATGTCCTTTAGTTAATATTTATTCTGATTACTTAACATTATTAATAAAATACTATTATTAAAACCTGCTTTCAAATAAGGTTAACCGAGATTCCAAATTAATGTAAGGAAAAATAAGGCCAGCTACTACAAAAACCCAAATTATTCAAAAATAATTCTTCGGTAGTTGAAGTATGTACTAAATATATATTATATATACATTAGATACTTAGAACAAATTTTTGATTTAAATTTAACATTAGAATTTTTGTTGTAAGTGGTTAATATATTTTTTTATATTAAAAATATTAATGTACATTATTAATATTATTAACATGTATTCAAAAAATATTAAATATATATTTTGTATATATTTGATTCAAAAGTGTTCTTAAATAATAAACAAATTTATTATATAAAGTAATATTCCACATTTTTACTTGTTACTAAAAAGTAGGAAATATGTTGATACTGTGAATTACGCTGCATATACTACTATAGTACCATAGTATATTGTACCTGTCCATTGTCCCTGACGTTTTTTTTGATGCCAATTTGTCTATAGGGACACAAAGATTGCGAAATATTTTTATGTTCAAAACAATTTAGTTAGCTCAACTCAGTAAAAACTGGTTTTATCTAGTAAAATCTTTTTCAGTCAATTTTAAGTTTCACTGGTCGTCCATTGTTGCATCTAGAATTAACCGGTTGAAACTAGTACTACCGACAGGGCTTCAACAAAGCTTGCTTTATTTAGTTAGGATGTCGACCAATTTCTGTTTCTCATATTACATAGATAAGTAGAATGGAATCGAAAATTCAAGAAAAAAAAATTTAGCTTGAATAAAAAATGAAGCACAATTGGTTGTAATATAATTTTGTCATATCATACCATACAGTGAGTATAAAAAGTATTCGATACAGAGATTACTTTCGATCAAAATTTTGTATAGTTTCATTTGCTAATCAAGTTTCATAAAAAAATATTTATACACTTGCAGAACTTTTTGAAATTAATTAAATATAAATAATAACAAAGTACTAATAACAAGTAACTAATCTTTTTTATAAAAATATTAACAAAGATAAATGAAATGTCAACGTAAAAACAACTATATTATAGTGCAAATAGTGTGAAAATTGAACAAAATAATTGAAATGCAAAATGAAAAATAATTAACGGTCATAATTTTGATGTTATCCAAAAAGAAGCACAGAAGTAACAAAAAGAAGGGGAAAGAAAGAACAAAAAGAGGAAAGAAGACAAATCATTATAAACCGATGTATACTAAAGATAGAACATTACGTGAGATTTTTTAAATTGTAAACAGATCAGTAGTCTACGATTTACGGGATCATTAACACTAAATTTACTGAGCTATAATGTATCGTTTAAATGTAATATACATAGATAATAGTAATGAAAATTGTGTGATTAAATAAATACGTATATATAATTACATATTCCAATACTGGATAACATTAATTTCATTAAAAATAATTCAATGTTTACAATAAATGTAAGAGCAAAAAATTTGACACCCGCCATTTTGATAAGTTTAGTAGTTTAGTGTTAACAAGTGTCATGGAATACAAAAAATAAAAACTAATCACATAAATGAATATTCGTGAAAAATAATTAAACAAAATTAATTACCAGTAAATTCATAATGTACAAAACAAAATAAATTTTATAAGTCAAAAATAAGAGCAATAAAAACGTATCTAAAAAATTACCTTGATATCAATAGTACTAGATTATGCAATAGAATGCAGTAGAAGCTAAATTTACTATATTTGTTTAATATACGATCCATAACCTATAATATTAAAAGAATATCATAAACAAATAGAAAATAAAATTTATAACCGATTGTAAAGCACGAAGGAGTATTAACTGTAATTGCATAATAAATACAAATTTTTTGTTGAAATTGACCGGTATACGAATATTTTTTACCCACGTTATTGAAATTCTACAGTGTCAATGTTAAAAGAACTAATTTACGTTTACAAGCAGATATAAAGCCACAGTTATTATAAATAATGCTTCTCCCACCATTTGTGATACTTTAAATAGTTCAAATTAATATTGCATTCAATAGGGGTTAGGTTAGGTTAGGTTATTACATTCAAAATTTCTTGCATAGTCACTATAGTTCGTTCAATGAGAATTGTAGGAAATATAAACAACTGCATCATGCGGAGGACGCGTGATCAGAACAGCACTGGCACATCTCTTTCTGACACCTGCACATAAAGAAAAAAGCGGGAATCGCATGCAAGGGCCCTCGCCAAGGGTTCTTCAATATTCGTTTCTGAACATCGACGTTTGGCATCACTCATAGCACTGATCACATGATTGTTTTGTTTATATTTTCTGCCTTTTCTCATTGAATACAGCATAGTTATTCGCGCCTGTAATGAAGGGAGTACTGTAATCTGGCTTAAAAAAATTGATTTGCTTTTTACATTTTCTCAAAGTGTATGCTTTTGAAAATGTCTGTATAAAAGGATTTGTTTGAATTCGTAAAATTAGCAAAATTATAGATGTTTAAAGTGCGGCGTATAGCTATTGTACAACGGGTAACAAAAACTTTAAATGCGTTTTTCTTGAAACCATATTTTTTGAACTGGCTGACGGAATATCTCGCGTTTTAGTTGATTGATTGACTCGAAATTTGGAGATCTTCACTGGATGTACCTTTATCATGTGAACCACAAATTTCAAAGTCTGATGTTTTTTTTTATTTTTGTTATCATTCAAACGATGAAAAGCACAAGGAAAATTGATATCTTAATTTCACAGTGCTGCCATTATTTAATTTTCGAAATTTCATTGTTTCGGTGGTTCATTTATACCAATTAAGATGCTTTTTAGTTTTTTCATTTTACATGATCAGGTGATCTGGAAACACATCAGCCATATGAGCCCGTTTTAAAAACATAATTTATTTAAGGCTATATAATTTCAACAATTTTTATTAATTTCTTTAAAAAAAATTAAATAAATAAATATTCTCTGAGTATAAATAAATCTATATGTGAAAACTGCATGCCAATACATATCATGATTTTCTTGCAAAAAATCCTCAATCAGTTAATTTTTATAGGCTGGATTACAACAATACCTCCTTAACTGAGAAGCACGGTTAACCTCAAAAATGAGGCTAATCACGTGTCATACGAACATATATATTAATTTGTAAAATAAATAGATTATTTATAGAAAAATGATTTTGATATCTTCTTTCCTTTGTCTCCTTTTGCTGAATTCTATACGATATAAACGATATTGATAAACTTAAAAAGCGTAGTAAAATTATAAATACAAATTATTTAAGAATTTAAATGTGCCAATTTGAAAAAATAAGCAGAAAAATGGAGGCTCTGTCGTTACCTTTCAACAACATTAAAAATCACTTAGACGATCGCCAAAAACACTTCGACCCAACAATTATGTAACAAATTTTTGTAGTCCACGTTACGCAACAAGTACGTCAAAATATTAGTAAATGTATCTGATATAAGCAAACACAGAAGCTGATGTTACGTTTGCAACAAAAGAAGGAAAAAAAAAGATCCAAAAATAAAAAAGAAACAAAAGAAACATATTTTATATGAAAATATTACACAGTCCCTTTACACTTAACACGTTGCGTGTCGCGTGGGGTGTATGCGCTGAACAGTCCGTTCAAGCCGTTTGAATTCTCATTGTAAAACAAAGAATTCTTTTTATTTTGTTGTAACATCGTGTATAGGCATCATTTATTGCTTTGTTGTCTAATGCATCTTAAACTCTACACACTTTTTTTTGCTAATTACATTTTTTCACTATTATAAACATTGTAAGGCATACGTCAGAGGCAATACTATTAATTAAAATAGTGTGGGGCGTATAAGCCCCATGGGACTTGAACGGAAAGTATCCAAAAATCGGACCGACACGTAACGTGTTAAAACAGGTCTGGGGAACATGTTGCCCGCTTTCGCTTCTGCTCAGCAGTTGGTCCCCCCATCATTAAACAACCTTGGCTGACTACTGCTTTCCTCACCACGTGACAATGCTAGGATACATGTGTATATACATGTACACTTCCCCACTCCTGCTTGACTTGACGCATGCGTGGAGTGAGATAACAGGCGTAGGTATGGTGGGGGAAGCCTGCACGAGAGAAGTAGAGACTATGTGGCCCGTGAGCCGCCAGTTCCCTAGGTTTGCGGTAAGGGATTGTTTTACATTCTGTACAAATTAGTTATTTATATGTGTATGTATGTATATCATAACTGTATATATTTATTAATTACTTGTAACTTACAGCGTGTTATACTCTAAATAACATATATCTATTGATTACTTACAAATTATTCGTAATTTCATAACCTTAAATATATACATTTATACATACATACTTTTATTTGTTTATTTATTTAGTATTTATATCTTCTTATTATTCTATATTTGCAGCAAGAATTATATATCGTTCATTTCATATTCAAGCAACCAGTTCCACGTAAAAGTCATTCTTGACATTAGTCGATCGCCATAGTGATAATACCGATTACTGATGAAATATTATATATGAAAATAACTTTATCCATAAAGTACATATAAAGAAGTAGACACGTTGAAATTTGTATGATTTGCACAACACAATATTACGAAAAATATCGTTAACTAAAAGCACCACATTTTAAAATCTTCAATATATTTCAAAAAAAAAAAGATCGTTCTGTATATGTTACTTCGAAAACTGAATTATCCACAGTCATTATCAACCCAATGGTAAAAGTGATACTTTCCACGCTAAATTATCATATGCGGGTAAAAATATTAACGAAAAAGAATAGAATTGACAATTCTTTTCTTCAGTCACGTAACTGCGATTGTTTTCCTATAAATTACACAATTACAATAGTTAAAAAAAATAGAGAATTTTAGGGCGTGAAGAATAAGACAGTTTGTTAAAGCAAAGGTAACTTCGTGAAATTCTCAACCGTTTATCGACAAAGAAGAAATTATACGACAAACGAAAATATACAATAATGCAACAGAAATAATAAAAACTATATCATTTACTTACGTTTTCCTAATAGACAAGTAAATGATAAGGAGATTTTTCGTACGTCTGCTGTTTAAAATAATTCGCGAATATCTTGAAAAAAGGAAATGATTTACAGCCGGGAGTGAAAAAGGGTCCGTTCTGCAACTGAAAAACAAAACTGCGAAAATGAAGAATGCTGTAAAGAAATAACAATAAATTATTCCAACCAATCGAATTCGTATGAGGGAAATTTAAAAAAAAACGAAAAAGTTCGATTTGATTTTAAATAACTTTATTTCTATTATCATTATAGCTATTTAAAAAAACGAGAGAACACCCATGATCGTTTAATTACTCGTTATTCGAATTCTCACTCAACGATTACATAATTAAGTAATTAAAAAAGCAACCCAGAGATTTTTCCGAAATAAAGAAGAAAAAAGTAAACATCTTAATATAAACATATATTAAATTCATACAATTAATTAATATACATATGCATTTTATATATATATATATATT
>NW_016909433.1:136067-147823 GCF_001483705.2 Eufriesea mexicana
TTTTATATATATATATATATTTTTTTTATATATATAACATATATATTAATTAATACAATTAAATTCTACAGATTCAGATTAAAAATAAATAATAAATGAAAAAGAAAAAAACATGTTAATTTATCTCCAGACTTTTCATAGATGTGTGATATTTTAATACCTCTAGAATGAATTAACTAATCCATTAATTAATTAATTAATTCGCTTATTGGTACGATTCTACATTAATTCATTAATACCTTCGCAGTGATTATCTAAAAATCCTGAAAAAAGCGTACACAATTGGGTTACATTTCATTCAGTTAAAAAGAGTCTGTGTTTAAGGAAAAAAATATTTTGAGAATGCAGGGTGATCAAAAAATAATGGTGCAAGAGACGATTTTGAAATCTTTGAGTAGAAAATAAGACGATTTTTGAAATTTTCCCCGCCACTTGATATATCGTTCGTTAAGCAGTATCGTATAAGAGTCGTTGAAAAGAGGTTAGCTTTAGGCGAAATTAGTCACGTTCATTGTCAATTTCTTCGTTACCATCGTTTAAATTAGATCCGATTATCTCTCGCAACGTAGTCGTACGTTAATTTCAAATTTCATTTCAACGAGTTAATAAAGTGAGATCGTAACCTCTATCCGTTATTATGTTATATAACCGTTTGAGATAAAATCTCCAATTAGAATAGAAACGTAGAGAAATGTTCGATTCAATTGTTTGCGAATAGTGACGAAGACAATTACCTTTATCAGAATATCCGTAAGAATAAAATAGTTCGTAATATAACGTTATGTAATTTAGGTTACATTTCGTTAATATTTGGTACAAGTACTTTCACACTGTTAGACCTGTATAACGTCATTCGATTATTCGACCTTCCTTAGTAAAGCATTCGTTATGTACAATCGGTATTACTTATTGTAGCAAGATATTCAATTATTACTACTCTAGCGACGTCTAGTGGTTGAACGTCGAACAACAAAGAATGATGCGTTGATATAAGAAAGATGAAGAAACCAAAAGGAATCATGTTATTTTCAACTCAAAAATTTGTTGCTCGGTTTGCAGCCATAGTACACGTAGAATTTCGAGTTGTAATTGCTCTCAACATTTTGCAATCTGTCACGATAAAAGAAAAAAATCACGATTAAGAATATCCCATCATTATATCTAGAAAGGCCGCAGTTTTCTCTTGTACTACAATCTTTAAACACCCTGTATGTAGGAAAGTTTATTCTAAGTAATATATATGTATACATGTGTACGTGTTACGTATGCGTATGAACACATACGTGCATACATGCATACTCACGTGGCTGTTCACGTATTTACACATGTATACACTCGGACGAACGTATGTATGTACGCATATATGAACGTATATAGGTACATAATACGTATACATATTCACATACGCGCGCACGCGTACACATATGTGCACATTATTCATATATACGCGTAGAACGTATATAGGGTGTACAATAAAGCTGAAAGTGCGATATGTAAGATTCTCGGATTCAAATTACGCAAATTTCTTCGAGCTAAATAATTCTGTTTCCCAAATAAATCATCGTTGAATCGCTGAATTCGAATGTACGTGCGCGTTTCAACTTTGATTATAATTCGTTCAAGAAAAATCGATTGGTTTATTTCGAAACAATTTCACCGCAAGTGTCATATACGTTTTTGAACTAAAAAGAAATTCGTTAGTACAATAGTACAACGGCCTCTTGTTGTACCTTCCCAAACACCCTGTATATAAGGACACGTGCAACATAAAAAGTTGGTTGTAAGAATACTCCTAAGACGATAAAAGGGCAACAAAGAAACAAATTCGTTTTAATCATTTCGATGACCAGACTAACCTATGCTTCAAGGACAACTGTATTACATAGAGGGTGCTTAATATAGGAGGCGCTATAGTGTACAGAACAGTTTTCTCTGATATATAGAACACGTATTAGTACGTTTACTCGTGCCTATTTACTTTCTCCCAAACTTTATCGCTTGTCGTGTTTTTTTTCCCATTTCCCCTTATACTTATCCCTATTTTAAAAAAATTTTTTTTCGTTTTTTTTCCATTTTTCTTTTTTGAGAAAATCGATGTTAATCGTGCAGAGACAACGTCTCGGTCCCGCCATATTTTATTTTACGATTCATTTTGAAACCGGGACGATCTTAGAAGCAAAGAGGGATTTAATTTCTCAAAATCATCTTATTTTTAGCAGAGAAATTGTAACTGCGCTCTTGTACTATCATTTATGTGACACCCTGTACATGTTGAATCGTTTTTTTAACAAGCATATTTAAATACGTACACACGACACGTGCGTGTATCTTCCACAAGAAAAATTATCGTCGTTCATCACAATCGACACACATACAGAGACGCAGGTAGAAAATGGGATAGGTTCGTTCAGCGTGCATGCGCGTACGCGCGAACCTTTTCTCGAGTAGAAAAAGTCGAGGCTTTTGAAAATTTACTTTTCCACACTAACCCGGCGCATTATTTAAATTCTAATCTTTTATAGTAATGATTCATACCCTAAAACAGCTATATATTCAGTATTTATTATCACAACAAATATCTTTCCGCTAGTTTGAGAAAGCTTCTTGCCCTTTGATTCGATTTGTGTGTGTGTGTGTGTGTGTGTGTGTGTGTGTGTGCGCGCGCGTGTGCGCGTGTGCGTGAGTGAGTGAGTGTGAGTGTGAGAGCTATATGGATGTAATGTGTATACTTAGTACACGCGACATTCAATTACCCTACATTTTCCACTTTGAATTCTTTCTGGCCTTTTTTCTCTCTGGCAAGAAACAAAAAGACACGCCATATTTCTTTTTTGGAATTGATAAGTCGTATTTTGAAATTCTACTTTGTCATTAATCTGCACCAAAGCACTTTTGTGACATTGTTCGACTAAAATCGTACAAAGAACCAATTTTCGATGTTCACCAGACTCTGATATGTATAACACGGCGCTTTTTTTAAAAAGAAAAATGATGCCCAAAAGATAATTACAATATATCAAATGTCGATCTTTAACGCTTAACGATCGATTATCAAGAAAAGTTGCGTATAAAAAGAATAAGAATCGAATATAACACGTGGCATACTCTCGACCGTGTAATCGATCGAAAAAGATTCTTAACTTACGCCCCGATTAAAGCGGACGGATAAAAATAAAGCAAGCGGACAAACAAGCAAACGATTCAAGGAACATCAACCGATCTTCGAAGCGCTGGTCACGAACTTCGACACGTTAATATTTAAATGCGCATGTATTTTAAACGAAAGATGAGAAAACGGAAAAGAAATGTATTTAAAAAGAGAAAAATTTGTATCCGCGGTAATACAGTTCGCAACGTTATCGACGCCGATAATCTCGCGGTAAAATATTGTTACTAGACAAAGAAAAAAGTACCAGAGAGAATTCGTGGGTGAAAAATTCTTGAACAACATTTAAGTAGAAGGTAAACACAAAATTCCTCAGAACCATCTTCAACGTCATTGTCATCGTAATCGTCATCGTAATCGTCATTGTATTCATTATTATTACTACTTTTACTCCAATCTCCTACTCCCTCCCACGCATACAATTTCTCCCAATCATTTGAAATCTTACGCTAAGCTTCACCATCAGAGTCGTTAGAATACTACGCTACTTGTGAATATATCTCTCAATACCGTTAGACAATGAAAATCGCAAAATTGTATTAACTACCATTTTATATCTATTATTTCGTACCGTTTCTCTATTTAACTGTTATTAGCATTATATCGCATCTTAATGAACATTACGATCATTATTACTGTTAATACCTAATATTTATTTATTATTATTCATTATTGTTAGTTATTATTAATCTGTCTAAAATTAATTAATTTTTTCATTCTTGTTAGGAATAGAGGTTACTCGCGAATTAGTCCACTTTGTTGCATTAATCAGTAGTCATTTTTTACAATAATTAATCACCTTATTAATTAGTACTCTCTTCAAAGTGCTTCCTTATAATTATTATAATAATGTATAATTTTGTGTGTATGTGTGTTTGTGTAGGCGCGTGCGGTATGTGTCCACGAGCATGCGCACCCAAATGTGTGCACGCACATGTACTTTATACGTACGTGTGTGTAAACATATATTTATATATACACATATATATACATACATATATACACACACACGCACATATATATATATACATGCATATACATATATAGATATAGATAGATAAACAATGTATACATAAATGTCTGCTCGTTTTTTACCATCATTCATTAATCATAGTGTGTGTATGTGTGTGTATAATGTGCGCGGGTGGGTGTGTACATATGTGTATGCGCGCGCGCTCGTACGTGCGTGCCTGCGTGTATCCCAGTATTTACTATTACTATCCTCTTCCCTAAGAACATGTTTACGTGTTAATAGTTAAAAATGACGAGTCAAACTTTCTTTCCTCGATCCTCGATTTACTTTGTTTCATAACCTTTCGGGATGCTGTTCTCTTTCAAAGCGTGTGCACAAGGGGTACTCCCTAAATCTAACAAATAACATGACACTAACTTCCCGTAATATCCCTAGAACCTTCCTCGATCGCTAATTACGAAACCAGTGCATGGCACTCCATTTTGTGACTGGTCCAAGCTTGCAAACGCGCTTTTGCAGCCATTCTTTTTTTTTTCCCTTTTCTATTTTTTTTTTCCTTTTTTCTTCCTTTTTACAACAGAGAAGTTACTTTGCCTTCGACCTTCTAATATCTTATGAAATCAGCATCTTCGTATATTTTCAATGTATATCTATATATTTATAATTATTTTAAAAAAACCGCGTCTTACAAACACGTATTAAATTAACTTCATAACTAGATTAGATAATAAATGTGCGTAAAAGCTTCATTAAAATTTGACATGCTTACTCCATAATAAGTGAAAATATCATCTATAGATTGTACATTAATCTGAATTATTTGGCCCTGATCACTTCGTATATACAAACATTTCAATTTCCGTATGTTCAAAATTTAATTGGTCACAATGAACTAATAAATAATATTTACGGAAAAAGATTGGAAATCATCTTATTTATAATTTTTGGATATGTCAATCGCCGAATAACGACCAGAGGCATCAACTTAGTTCTATTTTTAAGTTTACATATACTTTGCCACGTGTTCCGATTTCGATTATGTTTTTCCAAGTTTTCACAAAATCTTTGGGTACTTCAAGAACTTTATGAATCCGATGTTTCGCGTGCTTCGATTTGGAAACGTTCCAAAAATATTTTCATTCTCAACAACCATCTTGAATCGATCTTTAAAAAACAACAATGGCGTCCCGCATGAATTTCGAAAATTCGAAAAATGCGCGAAACTATTTTTCTCTTTATTTTTTTATTTTTTTCTTCGTCTATCATTAACACGTTCTCAAAATTCTCGAGAAATCGTTAAACTTTTGTTAGCTTTTTCGAGATTTATTTACAACCGCGATAAACCGTATTCGTCTAATTTCGTATTTAAGGCGGGAAAACATCGAATATATTAAACATTTGAAATCGCAAAGCTTATACTTACGTTCTATCTCCGAACGAATTTGGAATTTTTTCTCATCTAAATTTCCGACACGAATTTGCCGAGGTATTTTCTCTTAAAGCAACATTCGACTCATCGAAGCATCTATCGCAACGGAATGCTATGAAATTTTATGACCCATATATCATTTCGATCTTTTCAACTTGCTTAGCACACTTTGAGACATGTCTCCCTGATTTTAGTGAAACTCTTTCATTTATTTATTTATTTATTCGTTTCTTTTTTTCTCTCTTTTCCTCTAGGAATCGTTCAAAAATCAAAATTCGTTCTTACGAACGTTTCGAATCACTATGTATTTACAGTTCTAAACAACAATCAAGACGACGAACAAAATCTTTGGGAAATTGTGTCTATGAAAAATTCCTTTAGTGTTCTCACGTTTTATTTTTTCATTTTTTTTTCTTTTTTTTTTCGTTTTCTTTTTTGATAATTCGAGAAAGTGTCGTTTGAATAATTTCCAGCAAGGTGCGTGAGGCGTAAATAAAACAAAAATGTTCGACGAAAAAAAAAAGTTATTAATATTCACGTTACAATCAACATTCGAGATAAAAGTAACAATCGATTTTAATTTCCGAACATAGAATCGGTTTTCTAAGCACATTTCGTTTATATTTCCTGCAGAAATACAAGGAACTGTAGGACTCTTGTGTGAAGGAGAAAAAGAAGTGTAATTAAAATTTGAACACACGCATTCGCGATCTTTAAATAATACTGTATCACAATTAAAACAAATCAGACTATAAGGATAATTATTACTAATATAATTGCAACGCAATGAGCATAGGTATGCGAAACTTTAATCATTTAAAAGATTAATTAAAGGAAAAGGTTTATAACGGTGTTTAATAATATCATTTAACTCTGTTAATATTGCATTACACCTAATATTCTTTATATATTATAACAAAATGTCAGACATAAAACTATTCATGTATGTATAACTGTTTATTTCAATTTCACCGGCATCGTCGGCTCTTTGCCATTAGCCACTGTATAACTATATAAAATATTTCTAAAACTTTGTATCATTAAATTTAGTGACTTGGAAAATCAAATTTACAATTATAAGAATAATATTCATAATAATACATTATTAAAACGTTATGCGTCAAAAATACAAAGAAACAGAAATCAACTGTTAAATGTATTCGATCATCTTTCCTAAAATAAACTAAAGTATTTATTACTTTTTCATCTGTAAAGACACATTCGTTACGTTTCAAGTTATCAAGAGCCTTGACTAAATTTATTCCGTTAGTATAGTTATTGTTAGAATTTCTTATTCCGTCACATTTTTCATTTTGTCTCTCGTCATTATCATCAAATTAACAATGGCACATGCCCCAAATGCACACGCATGTATATTTAAGAAAAAAGAGGGAAAACGATTCATCCCGAAAGAGAAGAGTATGAGCATATGTGTACGTTTTCCTACTGGCGCGTGTGTACGCATGCGCTCGAAATACGTAAACCGTAACCGAGACCTGAAATGAAACGCAAGCGCACCAATTAATTTAACACGTATATACACTTGCATACGGGCAATAAATACAGTGACACGTTACATACATATTATAGCACGCATACGTACCGGCACGTCGAGTGCGCAAAACAAGTGCGCCGATATAACGCGACATCACGCGCATGCGCGTAAGCGTATTGGAATCCGTATCATCGTTAACTACACCGGGGTGCGTATGCGTGCAAGTATGTATAACCTATTATTGGCTGTATTCCTTTAAAACTTTCTTTCGGTCTTTTTTGTTTTTTCTTTCCTTCTAACGTACGTTCAATTTCTTTCGGACTAAATATAAATGCCTAACTTTTTATATTTAGCATTCGATATACCGCATGCTTCGCTAGACACAGCCAAGAATTTGAATTGTTTACAAATACGTAAAAAGGTAATAACGTCATCGCTAATAACCCCCTAAAGAAAGTCGTAGTTTAGAAAGAATTATAATTGGCATTAATCGAATCAATTTGTAGACATCGTTTATACTAAGGATATACAAAATAGGTTTTATAATTTTATGAAATACACTTTAACCTCGAATAATTAATCTTATGCGAAAGTAAACGAACAAATTTTCACGAAAATTATGGTAAGTTTCTCTAAAATTTCAAATGCTTTTTCCTTTTAAATTTAATTTAAATTATTAATGTTAAATCGAATGCTACTTAATATCAATATCACATTACAGTTTGACAAGAGAAATAAATATTAACGAGATTACATTGTGATCTCGTGCGGTTTCAAAAGAACACAGGCAATAAGTGCAATAAAGTACATACGCGTTTGTGTAATGAACAAAAATTAAGCATGAAAGTAATAGGGGGTAATGGAAGAAATAAAGGAGAACAACAATTTAAAACAATTAAATGTACAGACGGAATATAGTAAAACGGAAAGGTAAGAAAAAGGAAACGTAGTTTTAGCGCATGCGCACAAGAGATTGTAGTGTATAGCTGATTGGTCTTAAATATAGCATGCTAATTCTAGTATCTCGAAGTATGCTTTTTATAAAATAATAATTAACGACACTGAGGTAAATGGCTATTACGTTATTAAGCTTATTTGTTATTTTCGTTCACCTGTTCGCTCATTTTTCGGTGATATGTATCGAAAATCAATCTCTTTTTTTTCTTTTTTAGATACAACAAAACTAATTTTCCACTAATTTTCCATTGTTTAAAACATTTACAAGTAAATCACAAGATTTTTAGTTTAACAGAACTCCGTACTTTCTGTTTTATCGAAACGTATTTTATTCATCAAAAGATTCTTTAAAAGACAAAGCACGTTGGAATATTTACATGCCTGTAATGAAATTATAACATCTGTTTTCATTTAATTCGATCTGTAAATTATCTTTAAAAATGGAATAATTAAAATTTTGTTCAAATAGCAAATGTCAGATATAACAATGTAGTCCCTTTTATAGATATAACAAAAACAAACGATGTAGAAGACGATAGAAAATCAACGTTTAATAAATAAAACACCGAAGAAGATAAATCGATGACTCTGAGCACGGAATATAATTTTTCCGGAGACACAAGGTTATAATGCTTTACTTATAAAATGTATTACGCTATAAAATAATCATTTCACGAGAGAAATTAGAAAAAATATATCAAGTTAAGCTATAATCGTCGAGTAAACTTATTCGAGGGAATTGCAATGAAAATAGATTGCTTAGGAAAGTGTCGAAGTGTTTATAGTATAAAACTATATAGATGTATGTATACGATTAACCCCCAGTGTCGTAAAAATTCCATACCTGTAGTGGTATATTTTGTTTAATTTAGCTTATCAAACGGTTTGCAAGCATATATCGATCATGCTTGAAGTGTGCTGCCACCTATCCTCAAGATAAAGGACAATGAATTTATGCTTTCTTATGCTTTATCCTCAAACGAGAAAAAAAACCATTATCGTTGGAAGTACCAGCGCTCGCATAAATTTAGTTTCCGTCTTGTAATCTAAATTTATGTTCCATTCGGAACGCAAAAAAGGTACACTCATTATGTTCAAACGCCCTCAGACCTCTATATTCGTACATTATCAATAACATTATCTATTCGTTACCATTAATATTATCACTAGCAATTCTTACGTGACTGCTGCTTCCCTAAAAACATTATATATACTACTGCTGCCGCCATGACAATTCTTGTAATTACAAGTATTATCACTACTGCTGTTAATGTCACTACAACTAATATAAATTGCAATTACTTTAATACTCTAATATTCATTACAATCGTCGTTATTATCGTCTTCTTGATCATCACTCTATTATTATTGTTTTTACGGATTATTGATTACTGAATATCATAATCAGCAACAATTATGTTCATTTATATTATATCATTTGCGTTATCATTAACTTCTTACTATTATCGTGGTTAAACCTATTCCATTCACAGTATCCTGACTACTGCGGCAGGCATTTTCTACTATTAATATCGTACCACCACCACTATTATGATTACTGTTACTGCTATCATTATCGGTGCAACGGTAGTATTAGTGTCACAATAATAAGTAATGATAATGTTAACAGCTGTAACAAAAATTGATGACAATGATGGCAATGTTGATAATAACAATAGCAGAAATTAACAGCACCAACAGTTATCCTATTATTTTTATTATTAATCATTAGTAATAGTAGTTGTAGCACTAACAATAGTTGCGATAATAATAGTAACAATAATAGTAGTTACCGTCGCAAATCATTTCCAAGGATACCGATAGAAGTAGAAACGAAGAATTACTGCTGCAGCAGATAGCAGTAGGAAGTAGTGGTAACAGTAGGAGCGGCAATAGCACACAGTAGTAGCAACATCGGAATCTAGCGTTAGTAGTAGCAAAAGTAGTAGCGATAATGATAGAGTAGGAATTACGTTAATAGCAACAGCAGTAGCGGCTGTAATTGGAATTAAATGAAACGGTAATGGCAGCAGTAGCAGCAACAATAATTGCAACAATATTGATAATGGACATAGCAATAATAACGATTATAAAGATGATGATTGTAGTAGTAGCAAAAGCAGTAATAATAATAGTGGTGACACTATCATTACTCTATTATCACATTACACAATATTGCCGCTATTGCTATCATTGTTAACGCCACTACTACTGTTGCAACTGCTATAACTACGATTATCGTTACCTTTTATTTGCAATCTCATTGGCATTACAGCTTCTTCTTTTAATACTGCTTTTATAACTATTGTTGCTGCTGGTACTATTACCACTTCCATTCCTACACGCATTACAATTGCTAGTGATTCTTTTACTTTTTACCATCATTAGTAATACGCAATTATCCATCAAATTATTATTCATCGTAACTATTGTTCTTGCTGTACCAAAGTTACAAATGTTATTTATCATTTAGTATCGGTATTACTGTTATTATTACTGTTACTACTATTGCGACTACTACTATTACCAATGCTGCTACTGCCGCTGCTACTTTTACTACTGCTTCTATCTGTACTTCTACTATTATTATCATATATACATTATTATCGTTACAATTCAGCGATTCCACCGTGGAACCTGAGATATCTGGATAGAAGCTTAGCATCAACTAGTTTCGATGGATTGTAGAGGCAGCTTTTTTTCAAGCATTAAGATATAAAATTGAAAAATTAGATTATCGAGTCACTCGAAATTAATACGAATTCGGTTAAGCACATATCTAAAAATGATTTACGAAGGAATTTCAGTTGCAAAGCCGTAATTGCAATTAGTCTCTCGAATTTAATGTTGTACACGTAAAAAGAATGAACTAAGAAAAAATGCACTTTCATTTTCTAGATGTTACAAGAGAGAAAAGAAAAGGACTTTAGATCCACTGTTAACTACTTTCGTTGGAACGATTCATGCAGCTGCGATGTAAAGCACTCACAATCTTTTTTCTTTCTTCCGTTTCTTAAGACAATTATACGATATAATAACGTATCGTTAAGCTGTAGATTTAAGCTGTAGAGTCTATTTGTCAACTTTTATAAGATTTCTCTAATAATCTATTCAATATGCAAACATTCTTATATTAACAGTTGGTGTTAATATAATAGAGAAATATCAGTAAGCGTATTCCGATATATTACAAAATGGACACGGTTAAGAAGATGTACATTCTTCGGTGAATTTCCATTCATTTTAGTCACGTCGTTAGAAGTTAAACTGTAAAATATAAATCGTTGCAAAAAATTTGTGGTAAAAAATAAAGAAAATACTAATCGTATGCCAAACATTGTCCACGTTCTTAATAGAGGTTATGTTGCAAAACTGCCGTTAATTTAAAAAAAGAAAAAAGAATCGGAATCAAATTTCATAGTTTGTAATCGAATATTTATGTCAGTCTATAATACTTAACCACGGTTCGTAAAACGTTCACTTTTACTCCCAACGTCAGCAGTTAATTTATAAACATTTTCTAACATCGACCCTCTTTGGTTTACCAAACTTACTACTGGAAACTTGTTTTGTATTTTAAGTAGTTCTCTACCTACTTACACACCTATCGATAAACAGTGTGTAAATAAATTTATTAAGTCTTATAACTTTTAATAATAACCATAGAATTCTAACGTATCCATCCTCCAATTTTTTTTTTCTTTTTTTTTTTTTTTTTTTTTTTTTTTTTTAAAAA
>NW_016909433.1:148041-165537 GCF_001483705.2 Eufriesea mexicana
TTTTTTTTTTTTTTTTTTTTTTTTTTTTTTTTTGATTTTTAAAGAATTAACCCCTCACCATTTCAGGTAGTCCCAAAATTAAATTTGCAGGACCCTTTTGATCCCTTCATTTGTTTATTATTATAGGAGAACCTAACGTTTCTGATTTAGGAAAACCCCTTTACGATAATTTGATTACTTACATAGCTTTAATAACTCGAATTCATTTGCCTTGAAATACTTGTCTAATGTGTATATGTGTGTGTGTGTATGTATGTATGCATATATGTATGTATGAATGTATGTATGTATATATGTATATACACACATATATATATACATACACCCACACATATATATATACATAGCAGTAAACTTAGAACACACAAAATGATCGAAATATCCGTAACACTCAAATGCTAAGAGTCATGAAAAATCAAATCCCAGAAGATCAAGAAAATCTCGTACTAATATTTGAAATGCATCGGCACTTGAGAGAGATTGACGTTTAACTTTATACACGTTACGCGTAACGTTACGGCAAGATCTGTTATTCGCTTAACAGCAGACTCTAGAAAGAAAAAAAAAAACAAAAAAACAAAAAAAAAGGAAAGAAAGAAAAAGTAAAAAAAAAAAGAACGGAAAAGAAAACTTTAGTCTCGTAGTTGAACAAGACCGAAGGTCTGAGGGCGTTATAATATATATTTCAGAACGTCAGAAAAAAAATATTGTGCAATGAATAGTAAACACTCTTTTTCCCATCGGTATGGTTATCAGTCCATTCAGGTACCTTTGACGTTGAAAACATACACATACACATACACACACACGCGCGCTTGCTCGCTCGCGCGCGCGCGCGCGCGCGGGATCACATTCGCTTGCACACACAGGCATGTACGCATAACCTTTCATGACACGCGCGTGCGCGCGCACGCAACGGAGGGGCAGAGGGAATGAAACTCGTGTTTACCCCTCTTCTATAATCGAACCTCCTCCCAATGGTCCAATTGAAAGTTCAAATTATCATCAACGTCTGTCTTTGTTCTATCGAATTTTCGAGGTTAATTTCTCAGAAGCGAGATATACAGTGACGTATAAAGATATCGATCATCTTCGATTACGAATAACGGAAAACATTTGTTGTAAACGAAACAAACGCAGCCCGGTAAAATTATTTCTAAATTTAAATGCAATGTTTGTATCATATGTACTGAGAATTAATCTTATATTTACATCATTTTTCTGTTATCATATATATAGTTACGTATAACATTGAAGATAAATTAAACAAAAAAGAAAATACATAATAAAGAGGGAAGTTAAAAGAGGCTAAAAAACAAACAAGTAAACAAAAAAGAAACATTACGATGCATGTTCTATTATTTTTTTTTTGTTTAGAACCAACATCTCAACAGCATTCTTTCCCACCGAATATCTATCCGGTACAGTAAGACTCATTAATTCGATACAGCGATTCGATACAGTCCGACATGTTCAGTGTTTCAGCTTTACCTTTCGTACAGCAAACCGTTAACTAGCAGTAGAAGGGAGAGCTCAGCGTTGTAACTGTAACACGATTTACGATCGCATACAAACGCAAAGTTAGAACTAGCATAACCTGTACACAAAGTTTCAACTTCCTCCTAATCGGAGTAGTAATAGGTTATGAAATCGGTAATATTTAAATTGTTCTATCCCTTTGGATTCACGCCATATCCGATCGTTTATAAATCCTTCTTTAACCTTACATTGCAATCTTTCCTTTGTCGATTCGAAAATATGACTTTAGGTGAAGCTAAATTGCCGAATTGTATACACAACAAATTTCCTTCTAGAAATTATTTAATATCCACTTGTCTTTTATGTGATCTCAAATGTTACAGATAAAACCAACAGAAAATTGGCAAAAACGAAACCCTACAGATTAGTCAATGCCTCCTTTCTTGTACAAAATTGCTTTTATCAATGCATGAAAGAAAAAGGAAAGTATAGAATAGCATAAAATAAAATTAAATAAATTAAAATAAAATAAAATGGAAATAAATAAAAATTGAAGTTCTTACATCTTTTGTTTTATCCCGATAAAGGTAAGGTTCAATAGATATTTAAAATTTTCGTCATAAAAATAGGTTATGTCCAGCAACTAACGTTACCTCATAATACTTAAATATTATTCGATTCCGATTATTTCAAACTAGCTGATAATACATTCTACTGCTATAATATATTTTACAAGTTTTTTTGAAGAATTAATTTAAAAAAGTAAACGAATTTAATTATGAAATAGGTTAATATAAACAATTTGACCTTCGAAAAATAAACATAAATATAATGCATGTACATAAAATAAACTCGACTTATAAATAAAACCTTTTATAAGAATATCCACGCTACCCTCATATTCTACATTAAATTATCATTTCAGTTCCCCATAATCGTCATCGTGATAGAGAGCATTATTATTTGACTCGAGTCAAGTTATGGCCCAACTTGAATTCACTTTACATCATTTTCTTAGCGACATAAAATTATTTAAAAAATTTGAATTTTCATGTAATGTAAGCCACGTTTAAC
Organism: Eufriesea mexicana; assembly: GCF_001483705.2. NCBI lineage: Eukaryota > Metazoa > Arthropoda > Insecta > Hymenoptera > Apidae > Eufriesea > Eufriesea mexicana. The sequence continues at coordinate 150,595 of NW_016909433.1, forward strand.
TATCGATTAATCCAAAGAATAAAATATCGATTTAAAAGATTGTTAGCATAAATCAAGTTCAAAATATCCAAGATATCATTTGTGTATACGAATAATGAAATTTACTTACAGTCGTAATTAATGAGTCTCTACTATACAATGTAGAGTACCACGTACGCTACTAATAATAGATTAATATCATTACAATTTGTTTTCCTATGCCTTTCAGTCAATGTCATTAAATATTATTTAGCACTTAAAATATTTTCTATTTTATACATGTAATAACTGGAAATACTAATATACAGTATATGTTACTGCACTAAAATCACGCATAAATATTACAGTATTTTATAGAATTGAAACTGAAGCGGATAAGAGCAATACGTGTTTACATGTGATTCGAAAAGTACTGATCATTGTAAAATTACCAACTACATGAAAGAAAATCGACATTCTTAAAATAAAAATTTTCCGTCACTGTATAATTGGAAAGACCCTTCCGCTCGAAAATTCGAAACTATATTTTGAAAGAGAAAACTTTTACTCAGGATTTCAACTTGAAATTTCACATCTCTATGAATCTTTAAATGCTTTTTCATTTCTTAATATTAACCAATGGGAAGTGGCATATACTTTTTCTCCAGTATCATTCATTTTGCAGAGGGGGGAGAGAGAAAGAGAAAGAGAAAAAGAGAGAGAGAATGAGAGAGAGAGAGAGAGAGAGAGAGAGAGAGAAAAGAGAGAGAAAGATAGGAGAGACAGAGACAAAGACACACACAGATAGGCAGACAACAGACAAAGATAGCTAGAGAAAAAACATCGAATTACCATATTCGTTATAACTCTATAATTAGTAAATGGTAAAGAGACACGCTGGACATTGGCACGACGGGTGGCATTTAGATTTAATATAGAATAAAATTTACGTTATTGCGATAACATTTGGTATCGTTTTTGTTGTCGTCGCAAGAACTCGGACCCCGATTTATCCATCCCTTTAGAAGTTTCTGGGCGTTTTACGATAGAGAATCGATTTTTAGTTACAATAACGATCTTCGAATATTTCACAGAAGATCAAGACAATCTGCCGATACACCTCAACGATAATGTAGTGGTATACTCTGAATCAACAATCACGAACCGATTCGCATTTTCGATTATTTAAGTCAATTTTATTACAACATCGTCCATTTAATCGTAATCTGCTAATTGGAATAACAATATACAAATAAAAGCAATTACCACTATCCGTATTACTATCGTTAATCCTGCAGCAACGATCACCAAATTTTCCACTTTAGCCATCGTTGCGTGCGAAGGAAAAAATTCACTAAAAATTCGATTCTATATCACCGTTGCTAATGGAAGAGGTATATATAGCCCAAAGCATCGACGCGGATCCTCGCTTATTAGTTTCTTTCAGAGGTAACATTCCTCCTCTCTTTTTTTTTCTTTTTTATTTTTCTTTCATTCATATCTTATTCATTCTTCCTGCTTTTTTTTTGTTTTGATTAGATTGGTACAGTCTACGTTTGATACGCATGGCAGTCTCGATTAAAGGAAACTGTTCAGAGCAAAAAAGTGGAACACTCGTGAGACCATTGATCATAATTTACTTTCTTACACGCGCATTCTTAAGAAAGTGTTGGCGACGCCATTATCTAGAATCAGCCGATGTATCATTTTTTCAAAGCTAATGGCTGTGGTGTATGCGCGTACCCTTTTAACTTTTCTAATATTTGTGCTCCAATTTTCAAAATGATGCAAAAGGAGCTGAAAATTTATCCTATTTTTATGAAATGACCTGCATATCGATGCTTTAATATAAATTATATTCGTGCGCACATTTTCGTGTTAGAAATTCTTTTGATCGAAATCAAATTCTATTGACGTCGATATATGAGACAATACCGAGAAAATGAAGTCGAATAAATAATCGTCATTATTGGCAAGTATAAGAACGGCACGTTTTTTGTAATTATAAAAATTGAAAGGACAAAAATGGCATTATTCCATTAGATACCAATAATGTATCGACATATTACATTCGGAATTCAATTTTTTGTAACGTATTATATATCATGCATATGACGTATTTACTGTACCATGCGCAATATTAGAAATATTAAAACATCGACGAATGTTGGATAGCAAAGATTAAACTTAAATACCTTGAACATAGTAATAATACATTGTTCTGAATAAACAGAATATCAGAGTGAAACGTATGTAAATGAGAACGCGACCTGAATGGGAAGAATACTAATTCAGTAATTGAAACATCATAAAACGCGTCTATCAAACATGCTGCGCACTGTGTACACACATACGCGCATATTATCGGGTGAAATTAATATTATTCTAAAATACCAAAATACCAAAATACGAAAATGAACTGCAACAAAAGCAATATCATAACAAAAATACTAATTTTAATTTCAAATTGCGTAGTACGTATGCACTTATCATATAGTACGCGTAATAATAACAGCATTCGCGGCTATTATTAAACGTACTCGGCACTACACCAAACCATTGAGAAAGCACGGCGCACACCAAAAGCCTTGAAATTCATGATATACCCTCCCTTGCCCCCATTATCCCCAAATCCCAAATTGAAAAATCTTCTCTTGAAATCAAATCAGATCCTTGTTGCTGCCGAAATTGCACGGCACTGATTTAAGTAACTTCATCGCGAGAACCGGCCCATCTGACATTGCGGAATATAATTGACGTATCGTGAAGTAGAAGGCTTGGTCATCGCACGAGTGATACCGCTCCTCCGTGCGGCACTCTACATCGACTCACCTCCCAGAAGGTCTCCGGGTAAGTACGAGTTCAGAGAACTGGGCGTAGCACGTTGTTGATCGTTGCTGTCAATACCGGTGTTGCTCCAAAGAGAATTACTGCTCGGTGGAGCACCCCATAGTTGGCTGGAACTACCGCCCCAAGTGTCTGGTGGTGGACCAGTTTTGTTTGATGGTCGCAAGCCCCATCCTGCCCCGGTGGTTGCTCCAGCTTGCTGTTGGCCTCCATGACTAAGTTGTTGTAACAAACTGTGTACCTCGGTATCGGCTGGAGATTCTGCGAAAATTGTTGTGTTGCCCAGGACGCAATTGTTCAGAGCACCTTGTGCCTGAAAAAATCATCAAATATTTATATTATTAATACTTTACAAAATAATATCTATATACATAAATTTACTATATACTATTCTAATTGTGTACACAAAAATGCAATAAATGCTTTTTTTTAATCCAAAGAATCATTACGTTACAATTTTATTTGATTTTATTCTGTTCTTATATTAAAGATATTTAAGTATGATATAGAAATATTCCATTATTAGCATCATACGAAATTATTAACTGTTCCAAGAAGTTCGTGCGATTTTTCACGTGCAATTTTTCTTTATTACTTTTATATACTCGCAGGATTAGACAGTTTTTAAATATATTCGTTAATCTAAAAACGTCTATTCGTAAAACATTACATTCTAATCAATTATTCATATTTAGATAGTTGTTATCTGTATTTCTTATTACAATGACCAAATTCCTAAATGAATTTAGATTGTGAAAGAAACTGCTATTTAATATAATCCATTGAAATTATTTCTTAACCAAATCTAATAGTATGCAATTATTTTTTAACAAATTTAACGAGGAACATTGAAGTTACATCAATGTTGAGAGGTAGAATACAATGATTTCCATATGTTCATATATACTATCAAAAAATTAATTTGTTTTCTATTAACTTGATTTATATCACATAAAAAATATTATTGTGTCAACTATGATCTCATTACAAAAGAAAACATACAATACAAATGCGATTGAAAAATTTCTAAATGTATTAAAAATTAATGAACTATTAATTTAATGGGACATTGATGGAACAAAGGTAAAGTCATCATGCAATCAAATGTTTACAAAAAAAGAGTACATATCCACTTAGTGAAAATTGAAGGTAATGAAAATATACAAAAAATGTCTAAAATACATTTAACATTTAAAATTCCATTCATATAAAAAAATTAAATAAAAACTTTTATACAACTTTCTACTTCAAGGAAATAAATTTGTTTAAAAATAGAATAAATAAACGTATCTTAATGTAATATATTAATGTAATAATGATTACTTAAACGAATAAAATCAATAAAAAACGTACGAACTTTCTGGGACACCTAACACTAATGTGGTCAAAGTGCATTGAAATTTTAAACCTTAATTGAAAAAACATATATAGTGAATCATATATATGAATTAAGACACTAGTAAAAACTAAAAAAGAAAAATATAGTCAACTAATTATTGGGTAGTTAACCCAAGCCTAACCTTTTGCAGTCTAAATTATTTGGGTTAATATAGTCAATTTGACTTATCCTTTAATTGTTCATATTTCTTTATTTCATGAATATTTTCCATTAATTAATGATGTAAGACTGCTAAAGATTAATGAAATTAATGCAATAATAAAAGTATATAAAAGACACTAAACCTTAATAGCCTCATCTCTTGATGAATATTTGGTTAAAGCAATTCCATGATTAAGGTATAATCGGAAGTCTTGAACAGGACCGTGTTGCATGCAGAGGGTTTTCAAAGTAGAACCATCGATTTGAGGCGTCAGATTCTTAAGTAGTAACCAGGTAGAAACCCAGGCAGCATTTGTGCTTGATTGAAAGCCCCATGAACTGGATCTGCTGATGGTACCAAAACCTGCCCAGCCATTGCTTGTATTTCCCGTGGCTTTACTGCTTAAGCCTGGTGGAGGACCACGAACCTTACTCATTGGTGCTCCCCAAAGCTCTGAAGTAACCGCAGTCGGCGGTGGTGCAGATTCACCCCAAGTATTCTTTGAGCTGAAAATTATATTTTATGTAACTATAGTAATGTAGTTAGAGGAAAATATATCCACGTGAACTTTATAAAATTACTGACTATTTGTAATCAAAATAATTCAGTTGTAATAAGCCGAAAAATAAGCACTAACAATTTAATATATTTTAATTAAACTTAATTATTATGCACTGCTTGTTTCACTACCACATCATGTATCATTTTCATCAAATTTATGATGACGAGATTTAAAAAAATAGCACGTTCAAATATAATTTAGTATTATGTACTACTAGAGATTTATGCCCTTATCATATTTACAAATCAAAAGAATAGAAAAATAGCCAATAAAACATCTTTTATCATTATGACTCAAGAAATGGATAAAAAATACTGAAAACATATTTTGTAATTATAAATATAAAATAACGAATCACAAATTATAAATAAAAATAGCAAAATCACATACTTCGTATTATTTAAAAATGAGAAGTTATTAACCCTTCTAAATAAATATACTATTTTGATATATAAAGAAACACTAAAAAATATGAATTGTATTTATATACTATTTTTGTAAATAAAAATAAGCGCATGTGCAAATATTTTTCCATTCATTTTTCTATGGATTATTTTCTTCCTTTTAATAACTGTTTAATAACAAAATTCCATCAAAGCTTATATAACACTTGTCCAATTTTATTCACAATACATAATGGCATAATTTGATTGTATTATTAATGTAAGCTAATAAAAGCAAAAAATATATATGGAAAATAAAATACCAAAATTATTTTAATAATTGAAATTAGTAACATTACCTAGTAAATGCGTTTGGAGTAGTGACAGGTGGATTGAACGTCCATGTAGAATTACTCAAACTTGGTATTGATGTATCAGGATTGGTAGGTTGCTGTGGTGGTGGCGAAGTTTTACTACTTGAAGAGAAAATGGCATCTGGATCTTTGATCGTTGCTAAAGAAAGCGGTGATCGAACGATAGAACCCGGAGTAATGCTTGGATCATCCTCGATGCTCTTCATCTGGGTACCCTAAAATGAAATTAAATATAGGTGGACCCGAATAAGTGTCACCTTTAAGAATTGTTCACTTTCCTTTTGATTATACAGAATTTAAATTACTAAGTTGGAATTTGAATTAAGAAATTTACCTAATAGTTTGTATTATAACTTATAATGAATACAATTTTGGAAAAAAAAAGAAAAAAGTATTCTATTAAAAATTTATTCTATTAAATTTTACTAGAAACTTACAATTTTTCTAATCGGTATTCAATTTTTTATATTTAAAATGTCCAGTAAAAACTTTAAGCTTGAGATGCAAGTCCGCTTATAAAATAGTTAATGTTGTATATGTTTGTTATCATTAGAAAGCAACAGAAAACAACATAAAATTATTGATCAAATGTACGACAAAAGATATGACACTTTAGTTTTACTTGGGAAACAAAATGCAGATAAAAAAAAAAAATTAAATTACAAGTTAATACTTATGATTTGACATGTCTTTAAAATTATGTGAAACAATAATTACAATTGTACATCGTGAATTGACAATCAAATTAAAACTTTGCTATAAACTGAACAAACTACAACAAATGTCTTCCATCTGACATACAATAAGGAAAATGAAAAGAAAAAGATATTACTATTACTTTTTCTAAATTCAGTTCTATGGATTCAGTACATGAAATACGATACGAATTATTTAATTAGAATGTTGAAAAAGTGTTATAATCACAAAAATTTGAAAATATAAGCTAGTTAACACTGAACACTTAAGATTTTATGTTTCATGAACCCGAGCTGTATTTACCCTTTTTGTTAGAAATCTGCCATAGTTATAATTGGGAAGGAAGTAAAAAGGTAAAGGACTTACCACGGAATGGAAAAAACAAGAATACCTTCTAATAAGAGAACTGTGAAAAAGAGAACAATGCTTATCCTAGAACTACTAATTGTAAGAAATATTTTGTGAAGCCATACATAATTTTCTACAAAATAATCATCAAAAGATTTCTCACAGTAATTCTTCAAAATGAATGACGTTAAAATCTTAGTATGTAAACAAATTTTAATTTCATATTGAATTCTGACGTAAAAATCGATTTAATATAACAAATTTAAAATAAATCCTGTTCCTTAGTATTGGAAAACTTTATTTACTTTATTTTTATCATTTTGATATTTACGTACTATATATATCTTATTATTCTTGTATTATGCAGAATGCCCTTCAACAGAATAAATTTAGAACAAATAAAACATATAAATTCTTTACGACAAATTAAAAAGCTCTTTACTTTTTTATAATTTAAGATTTCATTTTTTATTTTGGGATTTGATTACCAGTGCGCTCTGTTTAACCCCCCTCGACGCCAGGCACTGCGAGGCAAAAATTTCGTCATACAGCCAAACTTCATGACAGCAATTCTACGATTAACAAACAAATAACAACCTCATTCTCTATTAGTGTAAATGAAATAATACCTGAAGTGTTTCAATATTTTAATTTTAAATTGGTAAGTCACAAAATGATCTAGGTAAGTAATTTATGTTATTGTACATAAACGCATAATTCGTAATATTCACAAACAAGGTTTTAATATGCATTTATGGATTAACATAAGTGAGAAGTAAATCAAGATTCAAAAAATAACAAATGGGTGGTTTTTTATTTCTCAAATTCAATCTCAACCTATTTATGTTTTTTGTATAAATGTTCTCTCGTTTTTAAATCATTATAATAGTATTTTTATACATTATAACAAAAAATGTATTGCAAAGTACTGTGAAGCATATAATTAAATTACTATACATTAAAAACTAATGTTTCGAATTTTTATATTTTGTATTTTTAAGATAATGATTTAAATTACAGAACAATAAATATTTTTTAATTAATTTTAACGTTTTCATTTCTTACCTATTTATAGGTAAGAACAAAATATATATATATATATATGTATAATTCATATACGTTTCTATAATAAATATATTCACAAAATATTGTATTTTTGTAATTTCAAATACAATTATCACGAATCAGGTGTATTAGTCAATAATACTTTAAACTAATAATGTTATAAACAACCATTTTAAGGTGTGTATATACAAAAGTTTTTCTTCTCACTGGAAGTACGATATTGGAAATGGATTACCTTCCATGGCTTGCCAGGCTCAAATTCAGGTACAAGATCGGTGAAAGCAACAGCACCAGCAGCTGCACCAGTTGGCTGCCAATCCTTTCCATCAGTGGAATCCGTGTTACCTGGGTCTGGCCATCCACTCTCTCCAAATCTGGTAGACCATGTACCATCTCCTTGACCCAACAAAGGATTCATGTTAGGACTACTGTGTGATCGTGTTAAACCAGCCGGTGTAGCTGCTGGCTTACTGGTTGTTCCTGGTGCTCTTGAGAACTCATTCGTAACTAACTCTCCATCCTTATCCAAAGAAGGTAACTTCCACTGGTTCAGTCTTGACTGTTGCTGACTCTATAATAAACAGAAGTAATTTTAATATCAGTAAACCAGTGCAATAACAATGGCAAATTTAATTCAATGCAGATAATATACATTAAGTTAAATCTCATAGTATTAAGCTTATAGTTTTCCTTATTAGTTTTCTACTTTTGAAAAACGCCTTTCACAATATCGTTAGTATAAGTAAAAATTTAAAAAACTGTTGTAAAAACAATTCAAAAGACGATTGTAATATATAATCTCAACAAACTATTGAAAAATGTTTAATACTATAAGATTAATTTAGAAGCATAATATTATAAGTTATACCCATTTTTTATTATACTACTAATATATTAGTTTTTTTAATACCATCATTCTGTTTATCATATTTTATTGTTTTAATAAAAATAACTAAATCCTCTATTATTATTAAATATATTAAAAGCCTAATATTGAAAATGCAATTCAATTGTAGTATTGTATTATCTCATTTATTTTGTATAAGAATTAATTAAAAACAATGTATATAAGTCTTAATTTTGTATGTAAAGTTCATATTCTATAAAAGAAGAATAAAAAATGTACTTACAACAGGAGGTACCTTATTCATGCTCAAATCTGTGAAGCTGTTTTGCAACGCTGACATAGGGTCATGTACTGAGCTCTTATAATATTCTGAGCTTTGAGATGGTGGCACAGGATGTTGCTGCTGTTGCTGCTGCTGCTGCTGCTGCTGCTGCTGCTGTTGTTGTTGCTGTTGTTGCTGCTTCATATAAGTAGCTTGTTGCACAGCAATTTGATTTTGAAGATTTGTTATTTGCTGTTTTGTTTTCGTAATTTGTACACTGATCTGAAGAACAGATTGGCCATTACCCTTCATTGTACTTTGTACAGAATGTTGTTCGTGAAGTTGTTGCAGAACTTTGATTTGTTGTAATAGTTGATTCAAAAATATTAGAGTTTGAGGTGCAAGTGGTTGATTTAAAATTTGATGGTTTAAGTAACCTTCCTGGACGGCTAGCTGAATCTGTTGTACTAACATACGTAGTTGTTGAGTACTAGGTTGATTCTGAGGAGCTCTGGAAGCCTAGAATTTAAAGAAAATATTTTCTATATGTTAAGAATATAAATTTTTATACATTTAGAAAAAGTTAACACATTTACGAAATTATTTCATTACCTTAATAAAAGCAAATTCTTTCGAAAAATAACTTTTAGGAGGTTTTATTTATAATTAAAAATCGAAGTTCTTTAAATTCTTTTCCGAATATTTGTTTAGAAAAAATATAGAAAAGACGAAATTTATTTAAATATTGTATTAATATATTATTTCTAGTCATATTTACCTGATTGAAAGGTGGTTGAGGTGCATTACTACTAGGTTGTTGTTGCTGCAATGGAACTGCAGTTTGTTGTTGCTGTTGCTGTAACTTCAGCAAACTTGCACTAGCAACCGATCCTCCCACACTACCAGTTGCATTTCCACTTGGCACTCCAGCACCCTATAATTAACAATTAATCCATAATTAATATTTAATTAATAATGTAAGTAATAATTAATATAAGTAATTCTAAATTTCAATACATAAATCTTTCATTGTATCAATAAAAGTAATTTTCAAATATAAAAAGATTTTAAAATTAAATCCTTTCTAGAATTCATGAAATAATATAAATGAAATTTGCAAATAAAATTATAGAATTTCAATTTTTGAAGAAATGTTAAATTTTTAACATTGAAAATATCAACTTCCAAGATCTGAATATCTGCAGGATAAATCAATTCTTTCATATTAATATATTACATACTGATAATTGGAATTTTATATATACAGAATTATCAAATAATAGTAGCATTTGTTACCGGAGGAAAAGACATTTGCTGTGCGACGTGATTAAATCTAGGATATGCTGGCGCAGTTGTAGCTTGATTTGTCGGATCATAAGTGGAGTGTGCGTCATGTCTTCTCCATTGGTCTAAAGGCCGCACTTGACTTAGAAGTTCCAAAGCTTCCTCTCTATTCATTTCGCGATTTCTCAATGCCAATTCAACATCTTCTTTCTATAAGTAAGAACAGAATCACCAAATTCATTAATTCAAGACCATATTATATATACATAAATAAGAATTTAAAAAATAAAACATTTTCACCTAATATTTCTACGTTTCCGCACCTATATATATTTCATAATACCTGCATAAATTACACATTTTGATAATTACATAATTCTAGTAGTGTATAATTCTTATAAAAAATATTTTTCAGTAGTTCTGGCTAATCAAAATTGTAGTTTCTAAACTTTTTGAATTAATATTTTGTCTTATAAATAATACGTGATACAATATTTATGGAAGTTAATCACAAGATTACTTAATAGAATGAACCAAGAAATAAGCTACGAACATATTTATAATATATAACACACAATAAAAGTATTAAATTTAATCATATAATAAACTCACTTATACAATTTAAAGAACTGTTGTGTACCTTAAATCCCAAGTCACAGAGATATCGAAATTCCCTGCTATTCCATATAACTTCTTTTGTAAGAGTAGGTTTTGTGGGATGACCCCAACTAGGAGTAGGATCCATATCAGTATCACCCCAGCTTCCAGTGGGTCCCATTGGTTTAGCTTTGTGCGCACTAGGTCCACCCCAAGTGCCAGGATTTAATTGAGCTTCGTTCCAGGTACTTGGCGTTTTTGGATCATCCCATGAACCTGTATCATGTGGTCCTTCAGCCCAACTGCCATTTCGTCCGCCAGGAGCACCAGGATGTCCCCACATTGGTCCGCTAACATCTGGTTTCATTCCAGGTTGACCTGGCATTCTATTCTGTGGCATACCAGGAGGGCACTGCATTCCTATAATAACAATTCCAAAAATGATAAATTTTATATTAAATTCTTTCAACTATATATATAAAAATTGTATAAAAATTTCAGTTATAGATATTTATAATATTCCAAACTTTTCAGTATCACTAAATGTGTAATTATTGCAATAAATTATCAATTATTAAACACAAAATGATAAAAAGTCCCCAGCTATAAAAAAAAATTGAGAAGATATGGTCAATATAGAAAATGGATAATACTAAACAAACCTCCTCTGCCTAAATTTGGTGTTGGAAGGTCCTTCCAATGAGAAACCTTACTAGCAGGTATGGTCCTTTGATTTGCTGCAGGATTTCCCCATAAACTTGTGCCGTCATCATAATTTGGAACATTTCTCCTTTGTGTTGGTGGAGAAGGTTCTTCCCAACCTGATGGTTTTCCTGGCATAATATCCTTTGGTGGTGGTGCAGCCCATTGATTTATGTTGGAAGGATTCAACATCTTTGTTGGAGGACCGGAAGGATGTTGATGTCCCATTTGATGATGTGGAGGACCTGGTGGTTGACCCCACATAGCATCAGCATTGGTGCCATTTAACCTTCCAGAAATTCCGCGAGGATCCCGCATGTCTGCCATTCTAGGGTCTCGAGCCATTGGATCCATTACACGTATGTGTTCCCGAGGGTCCAAAGACATTCTGTGGTCACGAGGATCTCGCATTTCTCTGGGATCAACAGAACGAAGATCACGAGGATCTCGACGATCAATTCTTGGATCACCCCAGTTGGATCCTATGAAAAACATCATTTATATTTTATTCCAAAATGACATGTCAATAACATAAATAAATTATAATAATAAAATAATAAAAATAATAAATTATTTGCTGTTTTGTTTTCGTAATTTGTACACTGATCTGAAGAACAGATTGGCCATTACCCTTCATTGTACTTTGTACAGAATGTTGTTCGTGAAGTTGTTGCAGAACTTTGATTTGTTGTAATAGTTGATTCAAAAATATTAGAGTTTGAGGTGCAAGTGGTTGATTTAAAATTTGATGGTTTAAGTAACCTTCCTGGACGGCTAGCTGAATCTGTTGTACTAACATACGTAGTTGTTGAGTACTAGGTTGATTCTGAGGAGCTCTGGAAGCCTAGAATTTAAAGAAAATATTTTCTATATGTTAAGAATATAAATTTTTATACATTTAGAAAAAGTTAACACATTTACGAAATTATTTCATTACCTTAATAAAAGCAAATTCTTTCGAAAAATAACTTTTAGGAGGTTTTATTTATAATTAAAAATCGAAGTTCTTTAAATTCTTTTCCGAATATTTGTTTAGAAAAAATATAGAAAAGACGAAATTTATTTAAATATTGTATTAATATATTATTTCTAGTCATATTTACCTGATTGAAAGGTGGTTGAGGTGCATTACTACTAGGTTGTTGTTGCTGCAATGGAACTGCAGTTTGTTGTTGCTGTTGCTGTAACTTCAGCAAACTTGCACTAGCAACCGATCCTCCCACACTACCAGTTGCATTTCCACTTGGCACTCCAGCACCCTATAATTAACAATTAATCCATAATTAATATTTAATTAATAATGTAAGTAATAATTAATATAAGTAATTCTAAATTTCAATACATAAATCTTTCATTGTATCAATAAAAGTAATTTTCAAATCTAAAAAGATTTTAAAATTAAATCCTTTCTAGAATTCATGAAATAATATAAATGAAATTTGCAAATAAAATTATAGAATTTCAATTTTTGAAGAAATGTTAAATTTTTAACATTGAAAATATCAACTTCCAAGATCTGAATATCTGCAGGATAAATCAATTCTTTCATATTAATATATTACATACTGATAATTGGAATTTTATATATACAGAATTATCAAATAATAGTAGCATTTGTTACCGGAGGAAAAGACATTTGCTGTGCGACGTGATTAAATCTAGGATATGCTGGCGCAGTTGTAGCTTGATTTGTCGGATCATAAGTGGAGTGTGCGTCATGTCTTCTCCATTGGTCTAAAGGCCGCACTTGACTTAGAAGTTCCAAAGCTTCCTCTCTATTCATTTCGCGATTTCTCAATGCCAATTCAACATCTTCTTTCTATAAGTAAGAACAGAATCACCAAATTCATTAATTCAAGACCATATTATATATACATAAATAAGAATTTAAAAAATAAAACATTTTCACCTAATATTTCTACGTTTCCGCACCTATATATATTTCATAATACCTGCATAAATTACACATTTTGATAATTACATAATTCTAGTAGTGTATAATTCTTATAAAAAATATTTTTCAGTAGTTCTGGCTAATCAAAATTGTAGTTTCTAAACTTTTTGAATTAATATTTTGTCTTATAAATAATACGTGATACAATATTTATGGAAGTTAATCACAAGATTACTTAATAGAATGAACCAAGAAATAAGCTACGAACATATTTATAATATATAACACACAATAAAAGTATTAAATTTAATCATATAATAAACTCACTTATACAATTTAAAGAACTGTTGTGTACCTTAAATCCCAAGTCACAGAGATATCGAAATTCCCTGCTATTCCATATAACTTCTTTTGTAAGAGTAGGTTTTGTGGGATGACCCCAACTAGGAGTAGGATCCATATCAGTATCACCCCAGCTTCCAGTGGGTCCCATTGGTTTAGCTTTGTGCGCACTAGGTCCACCCCAAGTGCCAGGATTTAATTGAGCTTCGTTCCAGGTACTTGGCGTTTTTGGATCATCCCATGAACCTGTATCATGTGGTCCTTCAGCCCAACTGCCATTTCGTCCGCCAGGAGCACCAGGATGTCCCCACATTGGTCCGCTAACATCTGGTTTCATTCCAGGTTGACCTGGCATTCTATTCTGTGGCATACCAGGAGGGCACTGCATTCCTATAATAACAATTCCAAAAATGATAAATTTTATATTAAATTCTTTCAACTATATATATAAAAATTGTATAAAAATTTCAGTTATAGATATTTATAATATTCCAAACTTTTCAGTATCACTAAATGTGTAATTATTGCAATAAATTATCAATTATTAAACACAAAATGATAAAAAGTCCCCAGCTATAAAAAAAAATTGAGAAGATATGGTCAATATAGAAAATGGATAATACTAAACAAACCTCCTCTGCCTAAATTTGGTGTTGGAAGGTCCTTCCAATGAGAAACCTTACTAGCAGGTATGGTCCTTTGATTTGCTGCAGGATTTCCCCATAAACTTGTGCCGTCATCATAATTTGGAACATTTCTCCTTTGTGTTGGTGGAGAAGGTTCTTCCCAACCTGATGGTTTTCCTGGCATAATATCCTTTGGTGGTGGTGCAGCCCATTGATTTATGTTGGAAGGATTCAACATCTTTGTTGGAGGACCGGAAGGATGTTGATGTCCCATTTGATGATGTGGAGGACCTGGTGGTTGACCCCACATAGCATCAGCATTGGTGCCATTTAACCTTCCAGAAATTCCGCGAGGATCCCGCATGTCTGCCATTCTAGGGTCTCGAGCCATTGGATCCATTACACGTATGTGTTCCCGAGGGTCCAAAGACATTCTGTGGTCACGAGGATCTCGCATTTCTCTGGGATCAACAGAACGAAGATCACGAGGATCTCGACGATCAATTCTTGGATCACCCCAGTTGGATCCTATGAAAAACATCATTTATATTTTATTCCAAAATGACATGTCAATAACATAAATAAATTATAATAATAAAATAATAAAAATAATAA
>NW_016909433.1:166179-185012 GCF_001483705.2 Eufriesea mexicana
AACTAATAAATTAAGTTTAAAAATCTTAAAATATATATAATCTCAATGTTATTTAAAAATTAATTTAATTATAAACTACATTGGCGCAATTAGGTGTCCTAATGTTAAATATTTATTAATTCCCTAATACATATCAGAATTGAATTGAAATTGCTGTAGAACAGTTCAGTCTTTCTATTAATTTCTTGAATATTAAGAAAAATATTTCTTTTTTTGGCATTATGTAGTTCTTAATCAAATGACGATTTGCTTTCAAAATCACATTTATATATTTTAATCTAAGCTATTCAACACGATTATTATTACCTCCCCACATACCGGTTTGATTACCGGTACCAGTTGTCCACTGACCAGCTGCAGAATTTGGTTGGGAAGATGTAGGAGCACCAGACCACATATTCGATGAATCAGCAGGTTCGTCATCTTCACCCCAAGTTCCACCAATGTTTGTTGCTGGTGTATGACCCCAAGGTGTTTTAGCCTGCTGTTGAGGTGGAGGTTGACCACCGTTTCTCAAATTGGCTTCCCATAAATCAGTACCATTGTTTACTGGTGTCTTCCACATTGGAACTCCATCTTTTGACATACTAGGTTCTGGAGAAGTTGGGACATCCCAGTTTGTGTCTTGGTTCACATTCTGCTACATCAGAGAGAGAAAAACACAAAGTTAGCATGGTATAGTACACAAATATCAAACGCAAGTACATGAAATTGTCAAAAAAAGGAACAAATTTTTATAATCTATAAAGTATGCCAATTCAGAAAAAGATAAAAGTTAAACATTGAAACATAACTATATTGGTATGTAGATGAACTATAACTTTATTTAAAATGAAAAGAAAATATTTTAATAACGCGATTAAGTAATATAAATGTTTTAAATGATACATTTATGGGTACAGTAATAACTTATATAGTAGCAAAGATACTCACACAGCCCCAACCATCTTGACTAAAAAGTGCTTCCCTCACTGTATTCAACTGTTCTAATTGTTGTTTCGTTGAAGGATTATTGTTTGCAGGCGTATTACTACTGTTTACAGATCCCTGAACCTGATTATTTGATTGATTGTTATTGTTATTGGAGTTTGACTGCTGTTGTTGCTGCTGCTGCTGCTGTTGTTGTTGGGCTGAAGTATTATTATTTTGAACAGAAGAATTTTGACTCGGTCCCCCAGGATTATTAGATTTTCCCTGTGACCACTGATTACTGCTTTGACCACCCTGACTTGTTCCACTTGATTGAGAAGTTGGTGGACCTGACTGTTGATTTGATTGCTGATTTGGATTGTTTACCTTATTCACATTACCTGAAAAATAATTACCCAACCAAACATGTATAAATAGATATATTAATACAAATTTTATACTCCGTCATGAAGCTTATTTCCTGTGTTCAATAATAAAGCATAAAATAAAAACGTGTATTTACTGCATTTTTTATATATAATTCTTAGAAATAAGCTATTTTCCAATGCCTTGTTTTTGGTGTGTTCATACATGAACAGAATGAAAGAAGTAAAGAGAAAATGTATTATGATCTTTTTATATTTAAAAATTTAGATTGTTAGTTCAGATATAATTTTGATTTTATAGCATCGAGGATAAAATTATTATTAGTAATACAATTGAAAATATTTTATACTGAATATTACAAGTGAAAAGATAGAAAAAGTACTATAACTGTTAATTATTATATAAAGTTACTATAATTAAGAATTATTTATAAAATCATGTAAGCATTAGTTATAACTTTAATGTTATTTAATATGAAAAATATAAATGCCCACCTGGAATATTTTGTCCACCAAGAGGTCCTTGATTTTGATTCGAATTTGGATTCCCAGCAACAGACCTGTTCACACTATTTCCAGTCCAATTGCCAGGTGCTCCGCTATTTCCAGAAGGATTTCCAGAATTTCCACCCCAACCCGATTGATTGTTATTGTTATTATTTGTAGTACTAGTTTGCGTAGAGCCCCAATTTGTAGATCCACCGCTATTCAATGAACTTTCACCACCGCCAGCCAATCTTAGAATGCCAGGAATCCCCCATCTTTTCTTATACCCCAAATTGAACTCATCAAGATCGCAAAGCGGTCCGAAAAGAAGCGTTAATACGCGCTTAAGATTAGCTCTATGAACTTGTAAGATGTCTTTGGAAACTCCAACGGACGCTGCCATGAGATTCCTTGCACAATCAATAAGATGAGTTCTATTCATATTATTTGCGTTGTTGATTTCCTCTTTCTCTGAGAGACTAGAACTTGGACATTTTCTACGGAAATTTTCTTCCGACGGTGCAGAAACAGTAGAATTTCCATTAGAGTGTCGTTTATCCTTTGATCGAAGAGTTTTAGATTTTTTTAATTGATTGCAATTACATAAGTTTACTACAATGGCATCTGTCTTCATTGCATTAGAAGCCTCGCTGTCCATAAACTGGACAGTTTGAAACGTCGAACTGGTTAGAGTGAATTGCTTAGGATTTATCAGACTTTCTGTGAATACGTTCTCAACATTAAATCCGATATCTTGGTGTACTTTGTATAACATCTCATTAAATTGATACAAATCACAGAGATTTCTTGAAGAAATTTTTCCATTCATTACACCAGTAAAAGCTTGATACTTCAGCTTCGTTCGTTTAAGTAAACTAGAGCACGATGCCTTAATAGAAACATTTCCTTCTATTGACTCGTGCAAATTTTGGCAATAATAGTTTCTCTCAAAACCGCAAATACAAAATACTCTCGTTCGAGTATTATAACGCTCGTCATTGAAATAGACAGCAGTTTGAGATTTGATCCTTTCCAGTTCATTATTGTTAATATTTTCACCAATGTTTCGGCATGTAATTTGTTCGTTAAAAGAACCGAAACATTTCGAAGAACTCTCTTTGTCTTCTCCTTCTGGAAGAGAATCATTGTGATATTCCATTAAACAGTTTGGTAAACTGTCATAAAATTTGTGAGGAGTGTGCATTTGGTCGGGCCATAATATCTCGAAGTAGTTCGGCCGAGATCCAGGTACACCGATTATTCGGGATGCAGATTGGCGTGTAAGCGTCATCGTAGGCTTGCAGGTAGTCATAGTAGGAATGTAGAGAGCGAACTCGTCTTGGTTCTCCCCCTTAACCCTAAACCTATCCCCTATAGTAGACTTAGAAAGAGACTTAACAAACTCAGGGCCAAGACGCGTATACGACCCTGAGTACCTATAGCTCGCGAAATAAGTGCCCGAAGGCTCGTTAGACTTAACATTATCCTGAAATGAAAGAGCACCAACAGTAATTGTTGCCACGTTACTAATACCATTAATTACCCAGGACAACATCTCCACCGTCTTTTCCTTTAAGTTCAAAATTAATATTTTTAAGGTTCTTATTAATAACCAAGCGTTTAGATGTTTTTTCTTCAGAAGTTCTGAATACAATCTTCTAAAGATTTTTAACAGGAACACATAGTTCATATTTTGCGTAAGACTTCTCATAGAGGTAAAAATTTCACTGTTCAACTTTCTTAAAACCATTGAGTGTAACAATGTCTTGAAATTTTGCTTTTCCGAAGCTGAAATCTTATAATGTATTTCCCTAAACGTTTTAAAGTGGTTACCCTTCTTTAAAATCATGTTTTTACAATTTATCGTTGTTGCTGTTGTTGTTGATGATGATAACAATGATACTGTTGACGAATTCTTCGGAAAAGTTATTATTTTATTAGAAATGAAAATTTTATGACTCGCCTTTCCGGAATCATCGAAAAGGCTCGTATTCTTTGAATTTCTCTTCTTCAGTATCATAAAATCATCTACCTTACAGGTCAATATCGTCTCATTTGCTTCCGCAAAAATACTTAAGGACTGGACATTGAGATGTGTCCCTTTGTAGCTAGTCTCGTGGCTCGGTATTCCCTTCCACGTAATACTAAAATCGCAAATCACCTTACAGCTAAGTTTAACCACATAAAGCTTATGATCTAACGAGAGTGGAACACATGCGCGTTGCGTCAGCTCGCTCGCGACCAGGTCGAGCCACGGAGGAGAGGATTGTGCGCGTTTCGGCGCGTTACTCAATGGGAGAGGTCGCGGAGGCTGGTCGGTTAGCTCGTTTCCGGGAACGATAAGCGTAATGGAAGAACTGGTGGCCATGTTTTCTCCTTTCTTAATCGAACTTAATTCTTCATCCGACGACCTATCGTTTATTACATTTATCTTATTCAGCGTTACGAAATTTACAGACGGCTTTAATATTTTTGTATAATTTTCATCAATTTTCGTTAGATTAATATTATTGTTTATAAACAATATATCATCCGACATAACATTTTTCAATATTTCCTCTCGTTTCTCGTCGACTTCCATAAAAGAAGAATCTATTATGGACGAAGATTTGATGTTGATATTTGGAAAAAATTTGTTCAACAGAATGCATAGAGGTTTCATCGATATCTCAAACGAAACGGAGTTGCTTCCGAAACATTGTTTCAACTCTCTTGGGTCTTTTTTCATAAATTTCAATAGCTTCTCGATGATTCCCAAATAAAACAAATAACGAGATTCGTACTTCGAAAATAGGCATATCAATAAAAATTGTACAATTCTCAGATTAATCGTGGTTAAGAAAATATCCTCAAGTGTTAAATCACGCGACGCACACTTGGCATAAATTTTTACGCTTTTAGAATTAACTTTAAGAAAAAATAATTCAACCGAGTCTTGATTTTTAAATTGCAATTCATGCTTCGAACAGCTTATACCCTTTAAAACAAGTTTAATTATCGTTAAATGCGTCGAAAAGAATTTCACCAATGATTCTGCGAGTTCGAAATTAATTTGAGTCCAATAGCATTCATCTTGAAGTATGAAATAACTCGATAAAAATTTCTGTGAAATGTTTGGCATTTTAAAATTAAATTCAATCGGAGAATGTTTGGTTTCGATAATTAGATCATCGCTCGATAAAATCATTTTCGTAATTCTAAAGTATTCATCCTGCGATTCCGAAAAAAACCATCTTCGTAACGATAAACCGTCGAAAAAAGAGTTCGTTAAGAATCTGAATGGATTCAAACGGGTTCTTAGTCTCATTGCAATCGCACCACCGTCCATTTCAACGCGGAGGAAATAATGGTTACTGGTTGAGCTGAGCAATATCACAGACTTGTAGTTATCGTTATTATTACTTAGGAGGCTAGAATTAGACTTAATATTATTGTATTTGCCCGGATGAAGGCAGGATCCTAGTAAGGAGTAATTGTCAAGAGAGTCGAGAGAGAAGTGGCCTGACGAGGGGCGATCAGACTTGGGTATCCTAACTAGGCTAGGTACCCCTTCATCGATTGCGCACTTATCTCCTGTTAATCGTAGATTTACGCTTATACTTAGTACCCTAATGTTTAGTACGCTAAAGCTAGTCTTATTATCACTTAATGTCTTAGACATAGACTTAGAGTTATTGGCGGAGCTGCCCGGTTTGTGGTTGCCGGACGAGCCCGGTTGTTTTCTTTTTGTTGTTGTATTAACTGTTTTTTTTCGATCGTCTTGATGATTATGTTCCGCTCGATTTGAGCGATTATTTAGTTTAGGATTATTATTATTATTACTATTATTATTACTATTATTATTATTAATATTATTATTATTATTATTAGTATTATTATTATCGTAAGTTAGAAGATGATTTTTTGTTAGGTGTGTTGTGGTTGACGACGCCACTGACTGGCAGGTCGAGCTTCGACTGGTCAAGATAAACTTGCCTGAAACACGAAACAATATCATGAAAAATACAATCGATAAAACATTTTTTAATATTATTATAACATTCATATTCAAAACATTTCTCAAATACATCATCATGTAGTATTAACGATTTTTGTTACATTAAGAGGATACATCACAATAAACGCCCTGGAAGCATAAGCTTTGTTCAAGTGACAAATAAGTGAAATAAAGAACCTTCAAACCCTTTTTTGTATCTAAAACAGTGCAAGTTTAATAATACTTCTTTTTTAAATGTTTTAACATCTGAGTAATAACTAGTGACGAAACAATTCTATACAAAGGTATTACAATTATTATTATAACGTTTGAATAAAGAAAACTAATTTCTTCCAAAGAAGCTAAAAATTCAATTTCCTCTCAAAATCTTGAAAAAGATTAAAATTGAAAATAAAAAGGAATTAATTGTTCATCACACTATGGAATTGATATCTATGACATGTCTCTAGTAGATATAGGTTATGTACCGTTAATTTTTGCTGGTAAGGCTGCAAGCAAGTGACACTAATGGTCATCAAAGCAAAGTCGGAGGCAAAATATCGATAAGAGTACGGGCATATAAATTCGGATTCTAATAGCCTTATGAAAAGTTTCCAAAATTTCTCTTAGCGTGTTCCATATGAACGGCATTATTCACACTATTTTATAATATTTATATAATATTTATTTACATTTATAATATTTATATTATATCAACTATAAAATAGATTGAATAATGCAATTATACACATAGCAGTAGCCCGCACCTTATTACATCAAAACAATTTTAATTTCACGTCTACGTATCTATGAAAATTTGTTTCTAACGACAATTTAAAAATACTCAGCAAATATTTGCAACATCGTGAAACACATGCTTATACAGTTTCCGCTGTTACAGATTTTTGGATTCTTTTAAGTTTGTAAAATACCCTACCATGAAGCTCTCAACACGACTCGTGCTTGTCGAATTCTATCTACTCGTGCAGCTTGAAAAATGCTACGAGTAAGGAACTCCATTTTTTAATTGGACTACGTTGTTCAAAACAATGTAGTTTCTACCGTAACACAATGCAAACAACTGAAACTTATTTCGATTATATTTTTAACTATAATAAGAAATTTCTCGCAATATTAATATCTGTCTTTTTTTTTCAGTTTTTGCTAGCAGGATGCAATTCGTACCTTTTCTGTACTTCCTTTAGCCTTTGCATTAACCGCTTGAAGTTGCAGCGCATCCAATTTTCAGCATCGATTGATCACAGCGCTTATGAAAAATTCATAAATCAAAAACTTTTACTAATTACAATATCGTTATCAAAAATGCAAATACAACGAATATTACTAAACAAAACTTTTCAAAATAGATCACCAATAACTACTCTTATGTAATTGCTTAAAACTCTTTTTTTAAATCTTTCTTTCTATTTTTTAAAATCTTATGTAATTTTTTAAATCTTTCCGAATCAACAATTTTTTAATTATTCTATCTTTAATAAGAAAAAAGAAAATTCTCTTGTGAAATGCTCTCGAGAAAAACCCTTGAAATTATATCTTGCTACAAAACAAACGAGAAGTTAGATTCGAATTCGAATTCGAATTCGAAATGAAGCACACAGTTGCACGAAATTTTCAAATTTCTTTAAATAGCTAAAGAAGTACCTTTTTGTTGTAATGTTAAAAATATACTTTAAGAAACAGGAAAAAATTCGAATGTTTACATTTTAACTGTGATATATCCTCTTAAATGTATAGTCTGAAACAAAATTGGACACATAGCATAAATAAATTCAATTCGTTAGATTATAACACGTGAACGTGTTTTTTAATCACAGCAAAGAATATAATAAATTATTGTAAATCATTTATCTGCATATATAAAATACACATTACGTAACGCTGAAATACCAAAACTATGTGCATTTTTATATACATAGCTGTGTTAGAATCACACATTAAATAAGCAATAGTAAAAAATAATGAAAAATTTTTTATCCAATAAACATATGCTCAGTTTCACCTTTTTTTCCCTTTTTTTTTTTTTAAAAAAAGATAACCTCAAATATTGACAAATGATTTATCACACTCGAGCCATTTTTATGAACCTCTATATCGTTTCATTCTCATATCTCAGCTTTAACAATAGTTCATAATATTAAACATAATCTTATAAATCTAATAGAAAATTACTCATTCAGTGCTTCTCACTATTTCGTTTTTCTATTGATTTGAAATTCTGAAGTACATTATACAATGATCCATCTAAAATTAATTAAAGTAACATTTCTCTCTTTCAGTGCATTCGGAGAACAGAGAACACTACGAAATAAAACATATTATTGCTGTTACTAGTACATAATCTACAAGAACGTTTTCCACGAATGGAAGCTTTTATGCGACTCATTCTTAGATGTTATCGCTACAAGATAAAACAAGTTCAAAAAGAAAAAAATAAAGATAAACAGATTTGATACGACTTGCTTATTTTTCTAGTTCGCTCTTAACACGTTGCGTACGGGTGACGAGATATCTCGATTTCAGGTTTCTTCGACTCAATCGATGATTTAAAGAATTAAAAATAGATTTTCTTGTTACGTTACCAGGATAACGAAGTCTCGCGTTATTCTTATTTTAATATGTGAATATAATACCAAATGCGAATTAAAAAGGTGCATATATGCATCGTATTAAGTGTTTTTGGATCGCCCAAAAATGTGCCGGCCCTGAAAGCGCGTTGCGCGACCAGAGTGTCGTACGCAATAT
Organism: Eufriesea mexicana; assembly: GCF_001483705.2. Classification (NCBI taxonomy): domain Eukaryota; kingdom Metazoa; phylum Arthropoda; class Insecta; order Hymenoptera; family Apidae; genus Eufriesea; species Eufriesea mexicana. The sequence continues at coordinate 174,700 of NW_016909433.1, forward strand.
GTTAAGAGGGTATTCTTTGTAATCCAGCTTAAAAAAATCGATTTCTTTTTTTACATTTTTTCGAAGTATGTTTTCGAAAGTGTGTAAAAGGATTTATTTGAATTCGTAAAATTAGTAAATTCGTGAAGTTATAGATGTTTAAAGCGCAGCGTATAGCGCATTCAAACGCATTTTTCTCGAAACCATATTTTTTGAACCGGCTGACAGGATATCTCGCGTTTTAGTTGATCGAGTGAGTTGAAATTTGGAGATCTTCAAACCATGGATTTCAAAATCTGATGCTTCTTCTATTTTTGTTTACCACCCAAAGGACGAAAAGAAAAATCGATATTTAAATTTCAAATTTTTTTTTAATTTTCGAAATTTCTTTGTTTTGATGGTTCATGCTATAGACGTATTTATAATAATTAAGATGCTTTCGGTTTTTTCATTTCAGATAATCAGATAATCAGATGGTCCGGAATCATATCAGCCATTCGAACTTATGTTTTTAAAAACATAATTTACCCAAGGCTATATAATTCCCACAATTTTCAATAATTTCGTTAAAAAAAAATTGGAAATATTCTTTAAGTATAAATAAATTTGTGCATACCAAAACGTATTATGGTTTCTTTAGAAAAATGCCCCAAAGAAATCGATTTTTATTGGCCAGATTACAAGAATATCTCCTTAACACGTTGGCTGCCGCGCGAATTTTACGTGACTTGCCCAAGGCGCTAACATGAATTTTTCATTATGCGATGCATATTATGTTGAAATATTATTTACAGCACTTAAGTTTAGTTGTATAAACTTGTTTTATGCATTTTTCGTGGCATTAATTTCTTCAAAGCATTACAGAAACAATGGTATTATTTAGAAATTTATAAGTATCGATGTTTACCCTAATTATGTATTTTAACTATTGGTCGTGTCGCCGGTCACCGGTGGCTCCCACGGCGCTGTAGCCAAGTCGAGTGCCGGTCACCGGTGACTCCCACGGCAGCCAACGTGTTAAAGAAATTCTTCTTTAAATATAAATTATTATTAAAATATAACCCATTTTTAGAATATTCCGATTAAGACTACTTAAATTATCAAAATGGGACTATATACATCCATGTGTAAGCCAAAAATATCTTTCATGCAAGAATAGTTAATAATCGTTAAGAAATAGGCTGCAGTATATGTATTGATCAATATACATATAGTTATTTAAGACAATTCAATAAAGAAAAAAAAGACAGAAATATTATTAATATATATGATTGTGCACATACTAGATAAAGAATACAAAAATTTGTCAAAGAAATAACATGTTAATGAAATGGTTAATTTTTTGCTAAAATTTAATTTAAAAAGAAAGAGAAAGGAAAATAAAGACCTTAACATAAAAGAAAATTAAAGAAATTAAAGAAAATGTTGGATATGTACATAAATTAAATATCAAGCCAATTAGTTCTTGCAAAATCCTGTCGAAGAGTTAAGAAATATGGTGTCAAATAAACGTGGTAAATAAATATGGTCTTTAAGATTTCGATTAACAGCAATAATGTTATTGTTGTATCCATACATCTTACATAAATAACCTTTTTCTTTTTTTAGCTCAAAATACTCGATATACTGCAAATTGTATGAGTCTCTTTTATCTGATCAAACACCCGTTGTTTTCAGTGTCACAAATATTGCTTAAATTTATTATTCAATTTAAGATGCATAAAATTATATTAATTCCTTTATTGAATATGCAGTCTTTTATCCTATAGAACATAAATCCTTTATTCAATATTATTCATATTATATTCTATTTCCCTATGTCTACGAAACGTGTTTGTATATAAATTTCAGAAGTAAAACGTAAAACACTAACAAATGATTTCAAACGATTCAAACGAACAGTTTGAGAGCATATTTCTAAAATCCTAATCGGAAGATCGATCTTTCCAGATATTTTACATCCACTAGCAAAAATTTCCAGTTGCATAGACTTTTTACATTATACAGGGCAATTCGAGTGATTCTGCTTACTAATGGACTCAAAAGACAGTACTGCTTAAGCAAAACACCTTAACCCTCGAAATTTTGCAGCTCACACATAGACCCACGCAAATGTAGTCGCAGCAGACATTCGTCAGATTATCTTATGTATAAGGACACAGGGCTCCTGCCACGATATTTTAGCTAATGAGCCCTGTGTGACCCAATCATTTGAAAATGATATTACAAAGTTATGACTAATATTGGGTATAAGCACGTGACAATTAAAGGAAAACGATATAATAAGTGCTGTTTACTTACCTAAAAAATTGCTAAATTAATATCTAACGTCAACGTTCCCAGATTTTACAATATGATACATTAAATCACTTCATGTTATGAATTATTATTTATATTTTGTGAATAAGTTGAAACATAATATCAAGGCATATACTCAACTAAATGCAAAATACAATTTGAAACGATTCCATTCTTCTTCCAAATAATTTCATCTGATTTGAATTTTTAAATTTGTTTACTTAACATCTTCATAAAGGAAGAGGAAATAATCAACTGCAAATTGAAAAGCTGTACTGACCAGTTTGAAATTGTTATATTTTTAGAATACAACCACTATACATAGACAATTTAATTTCAAAATGAGTCCCGGATCATTGTCTTATTGAATCATCCATGCTATTTCTTTGCTATCGAAGCAGTCCTTTGAGAGTTGAAAATTCATCAAATATTTTGCCACGTGACTTTGGTACTATATATGTTATTGCATATGTTTAATATATAAATTACTCTCCTCCACGTCTCAAGATAACTGTGAAGACTCAGTCAGACAGACTCATCCAGCTGCAGTTCTTTATTCTTATTAATCAATTTAACATTGCTGGGAAATCATTGATAATCTTAGTTTTACAATTTTGTAGGTATATATGAAATAATAAACAGCGCTTATTTGTTTCCTTTTACTTACACTGCCAATTATTAGTCAAAATTCTTTTCAATACCATTATTGGAATATGATTGGAGAAATCCATTTAGCCAGAAATTTGTGCACACCGCTGTGGGTAAACCTCATAGAACAAAAGATAATAATGAAGGGAAAGTGCTTTTGTTACTTGTGTATGGAACAAAGTATCGACTAGTGTTCCTGTATTAGAATCAAGAAAAAGAATCTTGATTATATCCGCAACCTCGCTTCAATTTTGGTCATACTTTCATCCGCTGAAAAAATTCAGGTAAAGAGTTTAGAATTTGATATTGTTACAAATTTAGTACAGTCAAGTCTCCTACAACGCGGTTTCCTTATAACACGTTTTTCGTACAAGAACATTCCAATAACTTGACAAATTTATGGCAGCATTTATTCGATGTGTTAAATTAATAAAACAATGTAATTGTGGTATCTTCAATGTACGAACCACGTGATAAGAATGTCGGAATTAGGAGTGTTTGAGAATAAAACATTTGTTTTAGAAATAAGTATAAATAAGAAGAAATATGGAATAACTTTGATGGATAAGAGAACTTATGATTTTAACACTTTACCGACCGCTAGCGATTCAACAGCACAAGCACATCCGACCGGCCGCTCAGCCGCAGATTCTCCTTGGCGCCCCCCATACAAAAATGGGGAGCTTACAAAGTAACGCGACTGATACAACTGAGCAACGTACCTCAATACTAAATAACAAATTACTGTTCATATAATGATAATGACTGTTCATCGCCATGACAACCGATTAATAGGCTACATAGCTCGATAAGCGTCGGTGAAAAAAGCCGATTAATAGGCTATCGGTCGGTAGGTGTCGGCGACAAAAAGTCGAATAATAGGTTACCAGTCGGTAAAGTGTTAAAATAGTCAGTAGTCAGTCGAGAGCTAGAGTTAGAGTTCCAGAGTTGTGAGTTGTGTAGTCGAGAGTCAGAAGTTCGAGTAGTTTCAATTTGTAAGGGGGGTTTACTAATATTCAACAAGAACTCTAATACTCTTTCCTAAAAACTGTCTCTCATTAACTCCTCTCAAAGCACTGTCTAGAAACTGTCTCGGAACTGTCTCATACGCTTGCACCCTTACTTAAAGTCAAAACTGTAAGGGGGTTTTACTAAGCGAGGGCTAGGTCACAAGTCTAACTCTCGGTGGCCGATTCGATATTCTTATTTTCGCTATGAGGTAGTCATAGTTTCGTCTCTCACGTAAACTGTCTCTCAAAGAACTGTCTCAGCACTGTCTAAGAACTGTCCCGGAACTGTCCCCGTACGCTTCTCGACCTACACTTTCAAGAATGGGCCTCCTTTGTTCATTGATCGCGGATCAAGCGGATCGCCGCTTCGATTTGAAACTCCGGTTATCATTGCTACGTGTCATTGCTCCTCACCACGTCACCTTATCGGTAACCGGAGCTCGCCTAATCTCATATATTCTTACAAGTTATAGTCAGAATAAAGTCTAGTCAGAGATTTGCTAGTAACGATTTCGCCTCGAGTATTTCAATTAAACCACCCTCGACCGTGACCATCTTTTACGTATGTACATTGCAAATGACGAATCATGTTGCCAGTAATATATTGAAATACCGATTCAAAAATAACCCTTCTTGTTTACATATATCTCGTACATCCGACTTTTTAGTTAAAGAAGAGTAGGGGGGTTCGAAGATTTTCTGCTATAAAGCTGATGATGTTTTTTTAAGCAGTAAATAAGAAATAGTATAATAATTGACACGTAAAATTATTTGATTTCGATACCTCGCACATCGTTACATTATCTTAAATTTGACATATTAATTACTATCGATCTTCGAAATTTTATTAAATGACGACTGAAGGGCGTCTCTCGAGTGTAAAGAGTTAATATATTGAATAAGTTAAAACCATTCGAAATATTTTCATGTAATAATGTTATTGTAATATTTCCTGAATGTTTCCTGAATATTTCTCTTGAACGTATTCAAAAACAGCCATTCTTGGCTTTACATTCGAATAATCTCAAACATTTTAGATAAAATACAAGTATACTTAATTCTTTTCAACATTATATAAAGCAAATCACGTAATTGTGATAGATTATAATTTTTAATCAGTGAAATATAGAAAGATTAACACAAAAGAAAATTAAATGATATAAAGAAATCTATTATCTTATGTTTTCACTGTTTCCAAAAATGCAATTGCATTAAAAGATATACTTTTTTAATCCAACCATTCTGTATGTAAATTGTATTACATATTATATATTGAATCGTATATTTCAATTATAAAATATATTTCAAGTATAATATACAATTAATATTTCTATATACGGAACAAGCAGAGCTCTGGTTAGACACAAAAAAAAAGAAAAAATTATTACCGTTATACGGCGTATTTCTTTCAATCTAATAAACATAAGAATATCTCGTATGCCGTTGAAAAGAAATGGTTACTATGACAATAAGTACAGGAAGATACACTGTGTAGAGTAAATAACTTTTTGTATATATATATTGAAGAGAATTAAAAGAAAGAGTTCAAAGTCAACCTATTTTTTTAAACTGTACATTATATACCTTATTTATCGTATTCGTAACTCGACAATATATATTAAAATGAGGTTAGGTGTGTTACATATGTGTACTCATTGCTGTTGGAAGATATAACAGATTTCGAATTAATGAAATCCCAAGCACTAAGCCAATGCGACTTATAAGTTACCGATTAGTTATTCAAGTCCACTACACATTTGCAATGTCATCTAGTCCTACGATTCACGTTGATCTTAATTCTTAGGATTTCATTAGTTCAAGATCTACTACTACACATGGAATTAATTAACTTATATGACACACCATTGAAATTGTCACAAATAAACAAAGTCACATTATGAATAAAAATATATCGATATTCTATTGGAAAAAATTAAGTTAGCCTTAAAATCTTCCCATATTGTATATCCAAAAAAATTATTTTTGTCACACAATGTCCCTATTTATATCAAACTATTTTCATAATAATAATTTTTCGTATGTAGCTTCAACCGTCTATAAGATATTTTTGCGTTTTTAATTAAAAAATGTATATACCACTGGATTACGAAAAGTGCAACAGTTACAACCGATCTCATTTGCGCAACCCATCCTATACAAAGTTCAATAGACGAATTGGGAATACATATATGGTAGTCTACAAAACGGTCAACCGTTTGAATTCGCAACAGTCGGTAACAGTTTCATACGTACAGGCTAATACACTGACATAGAAGAACATAATGAATTTAGACGAACGGTTAAAATAACCGTTACCTAGTTTCATACTGCTTGTACATTTGTCTTTTACTAAAACTTCTACTAAATCTTATGTACATAAAATATAATAAAATATTAGAACAAATTTTGAATATAATAAATATACTTTCATCAAATATATATATTCATATTCATATACTGTTATCCTGTCTCATTTTAAAAGATTACGGAGTGTGATAACTTATAATGTTCTACATAGAGTAACACTATATGTATATACATCACACTGCTATGTTATTTCATTTCTAAATTTTTTTTATAATTTTTTAAATTTATTAATCCAGTATAAATCAAGAGATATTATAAATATTGTGATTAATTGAATTTTTGTTTTTTGTTCTTTCAATGTGGGCTGAATGATTTTTATTATTTCTTATAATCAGGTTCATATTATTATAATTAATAAAAACCTAAAGCATACAACAATAATATTACTGTATGAAAGTCAACATTCATTACCATTCATTACCATTAAAATAATAAATAAAGCTTTGATGTATTAATGTATCACTAGTGAAATTGGACAACACAGTTTTGACTAACCAGTACGTTATACGCAAAATAATATTTGATATACCAATACATAATTCGTTGTAAACAGAATAAAACTATTTCTAATATTTTAATGGAAAATATTTCACATAAAACTTCATTGTTATAAAATAGTAAAATATTGCTACAAGAAAAACTTTTTGCAAATTTCCTTCTCAGAAATCAAGGTCATTTTATACTTTTTGAATGGTACCATACATTTTTTATTAACAGCTTTAGAATACATTTAATAAACAAATGCAGTAACATAAATTATAGGATATCAATTCGTCATTTATATAATTAATTTCATAATATATTTGCTGCATAAAACAATGACTTTTACATTTAGAGTTAAAAAAATTGTCAGAATGTAGCACAACAGGATTTATAATTACAAAAACAAAAAAATTTCTAAGAGAAAACTATCTACGAGAAAAAAATTATTGATACTACAAATTTATTCTGCAAAAAGTTAATAAAAAATTAAAAGTTAATATTATTTACTAGTAAAAAATACAATTTTTTAATTTAAGTTCAACAATTTAAATGCAATATTTGAAACCCTCTACAGAGAAAATATTGCTCCTACGGGATAATAAACGTTATATTTTGTTAATTATCTTGTAAAAAATACTAGCTAATTGAAATTAATTTAGAAGCAAATTCAAAATTGTATTATATTAATGGCATTACAATTTATAGGCATACATATTACAAGTATATAAAATTAATTTGAAAGTGAAAATATATCTGTTTTATATTGGCCTAATGTAAATATAATTCACAATATTTAAAAAAATAATGAAGTTAATATATTTTACTAATAATATGTATATGTATATTGTATAATGCTTATCTTTTTAATCATATTATGTTTGATATGCATCAAAAATTTCTTTTATTAGCAACAGCCATAAATATAGAACTATGTAAACATAAAACAAATACAAATGTGAAAAGATATAAAATGAAAAAAAAAAGTAATCAAATATATTAAAACTCTTTGCATTCGAAGATTTTTCGCTATAAAGACACAATATAACAATTCCAAGCTTTTCTTATATTTTTCTAAGGTTGACGATGTTATTTATTCTAAAATAGAAAAAGAAAATCTCGTGTATTCCACTTCAATATTTCACATGTACTTCGAATCTAGTTATTGCCGCATATTCATTACTTAAGTTTTAAGGTTTTAAAACGAACGATGACCGAGAGTCACTACTCGAGTACAAAGGGTTAAAAAATTCATATTTTATGGGACAATTGTTATAAATTTATAAAAATATAATATAACTGATATAAAAGATATTGAAGTTAATAAGAACTTCTTTTCTAATTTTATAAAGATTAACAACAGTTCTCATTCACAAGCAAAAGTAATAGATTTATATGTCTTAATACCAGGTTGTGATGAGGAAAAAAGAATTTATCCCGAATAAATAATAACTAAATAACTAAACAAAATCCTAAAAATTATTTGCTACTCTAATATCTTTAATAGTATTCCTATTTAATTAGTAAGAAATAGTCAACATTCAATTAACATAATTAAATTTTTATAAATATTCTGTATATGTAAAAAATGATAAGTGAATGAGGAAACTGTAAACTGAAACTAAAGGAAACTGAAATTTTTCTACACAACTGTAAGTTCCAACTTCCAATGCTTGTGTTTCTTGTCTCTATTTTGCAATAAATATGGATTTAAGTTCTTATTTATAATTAAAAGACATATGACTAAAAATTGCAGATTACTTGAGCGTATATATATATATATATATATAGTGTGTCCAAAAAGGTTGAGATCAAACTTGGACTATACGTTATTGAGATCAAATTGATGAAAAAAGTTCATATAAATTTATGTCTGAAAATGGTTTATTAAGAAGATATGAGATAAAGATATTAATGATTTTTTGTGAAACTTTTAAGAAATGTTCGAAAATTCAAAAAAAGAAAAAAGAGAAAAAAAATTCCTTATTGAGAATGTGTACTATGTATACGATTCTCTACAATGAATTGTAAGACGAATTTTGTCCATAAATTTTGTCCGTTTACATAAATTTTCTTCATTTATTTTACCTCAGTAACACATAGTTTCAGTTTGGTTCCAACCTTTTTGGACAACCCGTATATATGTACTTCCTTTATCATTTAATCATGTAGAAAAAATTCTGCAAAAATCTCACATTTTTATCAAAACTTTGTATTAAGATAAAGATACATAGCAATTACAAATAGTGATTTTACAAGCACAGAAAAGTTTGAACCATACCGTATTACTATGATTACATGATATTACATGATAATAAAATGTAGTTACTTAATTATCATTATTGTTATTTTTTTTTCTAATTTTATGATTCTGTCCACCATGTATAATTTTTTCTTAATTATAAATCATTGTATCATTTATTTACTTAAGATGTCTTAAACCTTAACTCTAAATAAAATTTTGTATTTTATAACAATCCTATTTGTTATAAACATAATATCAAAACTTCTCTAATATCTGACTTTATCTGCTAAAAAATTACAATCATTAAACAATAAATTTGTACATGTTATATATGCAGTTTGCATTTCTTACATGTATTGTTAAACCATAATCTATGAATTCTATGTCATAAATCATAATTTACGGGTATAAGATCAAATAACCAAAATACATTATATCATATCATCAAAATCATCATCTCATGTACTATTAGAATAATGAAAGCAAAATATATGTATGTTCCTATTTAAGAAATTACACAGTAACTTCAATTACTCATTAAATAACAATACTTTAACAATATTTTGTTGGGGCAATATATTCTCCATCTGATATTAATAAGTGTTTATTTGAAGTTCATTTTGATTATGTTATTGGAAGTAGATCAAATATTATGATAATTATATTGTAGGCTAAGATAGGCATTTTTAGTGCACAAAAAGTAACTTATAAAATTCACTACAAGGTTACATCTGTTTAATATATAAGTTAATGTATATAAAATAAAACAATTCTGTAAGAAATTTTTCTGATGCACTGTTTTATTACAAACATATGTTAATTAATTAACATTATAAAGAGCATGTGTATAAGAACATGGATCATAACAAACAAAGAGAAAAAAGAAATAATGTATAAAAATGAAGTAGTAAAGTATACTAAGAAAAATATCATACAATCAAGCCTGCAAAATTATGGACTAAATAACAAAAAATGAAAAATATGGAAATCATACTACTGAATTTATAAAATTAAGAATGTTACAGATGCCACAGAGCATATGGTATATTTTTATTTTGCTAGTTCGACTATTTTGTTTCATTCTAGAAATTAAGAAATCATTTCTTATATGGCATAGTATATGTATATGTATGTTTATGTATGTATATGTATGTGTATGTTTATGTATGTATATGTATGTGTATGTTTATGTATGTATATGTATATGTATGTATATGTATGTATATGTGTGTGTGTGTGTGTGTGTGTGTGTGTGTGTGTGTGTGTGTGTGTGTGTAACGTTCATA
>NW_016909433.1:185028-249710 GCF_001483705.2 Eufriesea mexicana
ATGTATGTATGTATGTATGTATGTATGTATGTATGTATGTATGTATGTATGTACGTACGTATGTATGTATGTATGTATGTATGTATATATGTGTGTGTATATATATATATGTATATATATCATAAAAATGTATAGTTACCAGTTTGGTTCGACAGGACGGTTAAAAAGTCATTGGCGGCGGTATTTTCGAGATGGCCAATAGGTTTAGCCATCATGTTGTTTATGAACTCGATATCACAGTACCTATCATTCTCTGATTCTCTTCCCTCCCCAACCCTTATCGGACTGCTTTTCCCTAATACTACTACATCCCCCTGAAACAAAAAAATAACGGTATTATAGATATAGCCTTTATATAGTCCTTTCTCTTTAGTGAACTACAATCCTATGTACTACAATTTGTCAATCCTTCATGTAAAATCTTATAGAAAGAATGTGTGTTACTTTTGCAGTGTAAAACTAAAAATACATATATTTAATTATAAATATTTAATAATTTGCGTAACTTTTCAACAACTTCACTTTAACTTTTGAAGTGAAAGACTATGCATTGAATATAATATATGTCATGTTATATTATTGGAATTATATGCATATAATGTTAATGAATCTTAAACAATGTCAAAAACAGACGTTTGCTGCAAACATAAAGAGCTAAATGACGAAATCACAAGAACTTCTTTCATATAATTTTATATATTAATTATTATAGATGCTAATATTACATAACTTAATATAACATTGTTAGGCGTAAGTCTTGTTTAACTCTCTTAAAAATTCATTATGCATATCAAAGAAATTTTATACGTGAAATATATTACATGAAGAGAATTACACATGAAACAAAAAAGATTAATCATATATATTCATTGTTGAAAGATTAAAAATTATACATGTTAATTTCCATAAAATTGTATTCTCATTAAAAAAATCAAACGCAAAATATTAAATATACATTTATAACCAAACAATGAATACTAATTTTTAATGTAAAAAGAAAAAATTTCATATATTTTTCTATAATATATTTATAGTCTACATATGTATATCATACATGTACACATAATTTTCAGATTTAGTTTAGATTATGTTAACAAAATATATAAAAATAATGTAATTTTATTGCACAAATTAAACATAAATTAAAGATTTTTGTAAACATATACATAAAAAATTATGCATAAAATATACACAATATACATAAAAAAAAAAAAAAAAAAAAAAAAAAAAAAGAAAATTGTGACATCTATGTAAGATATTTACCAACATATAATAAATTATAATACTTTTCAATCTATACATCTTATTAATTGGAAAAATTTAATTTACTTTTTTTCCACAAAAATTAAACAAAAGAAATTAATAATAAATTACAAATGTCAGATATTTTTAGTGATATATGTATATACAGTTTAAATTAAATAAAGTCAATTTCACTTTTTGATAAATTTCCTTTTAAAAAATGATTTAACATATAGTTAATATGTTAACTGGATTTGAAGGTAGTAATAAATGAAAATGTACATTTAAATTATTTTTGGAAGAACGATTATATAGCATAAAAAATTACATTTAAATATTTAAAAATTTTCAAATATCATATATAAAATACATTTCAATAAGGTTAGAAGTTTCAAGAATAATTTGGAAAAAAAAAAAATTGTTGGAAAAGATTTTTAAACTGTCATAATAAAGAAATTTGTTTTACAATATTTTTCAAACAATTTGAAGTTACAAAATTTTTCTGAATTTGTTTATATATTTATATTTTTATATTGGAAAATAATTATATATTATTAATATTATTATTAGTATTATACATAATAGAAAAAACAATATCAAAAATTTCTTGTCTACTGTAATATTTACATTTTTAAATATTTTTTGTATTCTCATACATTTATATAAAATATTTGAACATTTTTATTGAATGTCGCTATTTTTCTATATACAAAAATTTTGTACATTGTACATGTTTATTATATATATCTGGTTTCATGGCATATTTCACAAAAATGATATTAAGGATTCAAATTATCGTATTATAAAAAAATATATTGAAAGTTAAAACTAAAATACATTGCAATTAAATTAGAAAAACATTACAAACTAATAAATTAAACAAAACTATTAGAAATTGTAACTTATACTCACCATGGAATTTTGTACGAAGGCATTTGTTTCTGTAGAAATCTCATGTGAACTAGAATTGTGTGGAAACATTGGGCTCAGTTCTTCTTTGGCAGGCAATGCATAGAAACCAAGATCTAAGAAATATTATTTATGTATTTATTACCACTTATTAATACATAATTTAGTAAAAAATTTGCAATACTTTATCTTTTATTTTACACTAATATTATTTTAATCAATTAATCTTGTAAATTACAATTGACAAAAGTATACATATCATAATCTTTAATTGTTTTTAGTTAAGAATAAAAACAAAAAACAAATTCTTGAATGCATGAGAAATTTAATAATTTAAGGTTCATTACCATGACAAAAGAAAGACTTATTATATTTTAATTCAACTTACAATTAGTAAAACAAAAAATTATCACGAATTTTGTATAGTTTATAAAAAGATAAATTAGAAATGATAGATATTACAAAATACCAACTACAACAAATTTTTACTAACCTTGTAGACTATCACTATCAGTGTGCTCCTAGCTCCATGCCAGTGGAGATCTGTAAATTAAATAATTTATGATCTTATTTGTTATTATAGATTATTTTATAATTATCAGATATTTAATATAAAAATAGTAAGAATATTATATATTACTAACAATACTACTATCATAATATGTGAATTAATATTCACGTAAAATATTTAGTGTTTAATGGAAAATAATTATTTAAATATAAACAAATAAATTAATGAACAAATTTCTGAAATATTTTAGAAACAGATTACATATAGACAAAATAGACTTTTTTTAAATAAAAATATTGATGTATGTTTTATTTTTAATGTAAACAATATATTAATTTTCAATTAAATATATGAATATATGAGAATAAAATATACCAAATATATATAATTTTCTATTATATTAATGGTTATAATTATTTGAAATCATTAATCATTACAATGAATATATAAATTAAAAAAAAATTAATTGAATGAAATTTTATTTATATCTCAAATTATAATCATATTTTTTTTTATATTTCATATATATTTATTATATATCCATGGTTGTAAGGAAAAACACAACATGTCATAATTTAAAAAGATTTTAGTTTTTTCATTAATAGAACACAAAATATATAGTTTATATATATATACCAGAAACAAATTAATAAAAATGAACTTCATGTCTTCAAAACATTATGAATGCTTATAAACGCTAATAAGAAAAGCTGATATTTAGAACAACTTTAAACAACAATATCTCAAAAATGAGAATATGTGACATGTGGTATTTTTCCTTGTAATCACATATATATGCTTTACTTATTAGATTTGAAATTTTGTACATTTAATATTAATATAACAATAGAACTGAACATATCAAAATTCTAATCCTTTTAATATGAATATCACCTTTTGCACATATGGGACTATATTATTTGCAAAATTTACTTTTAGACATCATGGATCATAAACACAACATTACAGAAGTAAATTTTTGAAATATTAAAATACATATCAAACTTGTAGAAATTTAATAAAATTACTATTTTATACATGAACTAAAAAAATTAGCACTTTCACTTTATCATATTAAAATATATAATTAAATATTATTACATATTTACTGTCACATTAACTCCCTATTTTATTTCAAAATTATTATAAACTTATAATGTTAACAATTGAATAATGTAATTTAACAAATTTATAATGAAAATTATGGATAATAATTTTGCTCTAAAATTTATACATCTTTTACATTAGTATGTAATACAAATAATTCTAATTACAAAATTGCAATTAGTACTAATATCATGTAAAAGTAGCAATATAAACAAAACAAAACAAAAGTAAAATAGAAATATATATTTCTATTATTAAAATGAACATTTATGATTAAAAAACATTTATGTTTTCGTTGAAAGGCCAAACTGAAACTAAATTATTAAAAATATATAAAGTATTGAAATATAATAAACATTTTTCACATTAAGTAAAGAATACAGATTGTATTTTTCTGTATTTCTATTTATGGTAACAATATCATAAAAATAACATGACCATAATATTTCAAATAATTTATTTCATAATTTTAAATATAAATTTTAAATTTTAATTAACAAATGAATTTGATATAAATTTATTTCGGAATTAATTGTATTTTTATAAATGATAAAAATAATTATGCTTTTAACTTCTAATTCTTGAAATATTACATAGTATTTTTAACTTTTTTCTTCTTTTTAATAAAAACACTAAACAATTCTAAAATGATCCATGTTAGTAAATTTTCCATCACTTAAGATTCTTTTTCAACTTAATGCATATAATACAAGTAATATGTACATAGGCAGACTTGACCAATAAACTTCTACAATGATACGTATATCACTTAATACTTTACTTTAACCATTGACATCTACGAATTTTTTAAACCATAAGTATACTATACTATACTTTTTCATTCCACAAATATACTACGCTATACCTTTTTATACCACAAATGTACTACATTATACTTTTTCATACCACAACTATACTACACTGTACATTTTTATACCTCAAAATGTATATTGTTTCTGTAACACTTCTCTGTATATTTAATGAACAAATAATAATTTCATAATTTTTATATCACTTCTAATTAATTCTTTCAACCTTTCAATGAACAACTGTTTATCACTATTTCTTTTTCCTAATAGTTCTAAGTGGCAATCTATTGTTTTTATTATTATTGTGTTAATATTATAAAATTATTTTTACACTTGCTAACTTATATATATTTTTGTATTATAAGATGAAGATATATCAAATACAATTAAAAATTAGAAAAACATAATGCAATATCTAAAAATTATGAATTTATGTCAACAAAAAATTAAATCATTTTTTACTAGTAAA
This sequence comes from Eufriesea mexicana, assembly GCF_001483705.2. Taxonomy (NCBI): domain Eukaryota; kingdom Metazoa; phylum Arthropoda; class Insecta; order Hymenoptera; family Apidae; genus Eufriesea; species Eufriesea mexicana. The sequence goes on from NW_016909433.1 coordinate 190,076, forward strand.
TTAAAAAAAAATTTATACTTTAAAGAGTTAAACTAAATGAAATAAATGCTTATTTATTACTACACGGGTAAAATTAGATTTACATAATGTTTGTAAGTAGATAGTAAACTTAAAAAGAGGTAAACTTATTATGTACTTATTGTGTGATTATTTCAATTAAAAACAATATTTATATATTATTAGTAATTCTAACAATGATTCATTTTATAATGCTTAGAATAACATCATATTACCAACAATATATATTTTACCTCTTTATGTATATAACTGCAATACGGCATTTAGTATTAAGTAAGGAATACCTAATGCCTTCTTCTCCTTTTTTAAATAATTTTATAAATATTTCTTTGTTATTGATTTTATAAATCATATCGTTTTTCATATATCTGTTTTATTCCAAATTAATATTAAATTATGTAATATTAGATATTATTAAAATCAATTTTGTAATACTTAATTTTATGAAGTAAAATGTCATTATAAAACTTAAGAATTTTAAATATAATACATAACATATTTATATTTTATATTTCATATTATTTATATTTTATTCCTATTATTTATATTTCTCAAAAATATAAAAACAATGTCCCATTTTTCAAGTAAGTTATATTAGATATGTAGATTTATGTACATTTACTCAATAATATTCATATTACAATAAACAAAAAATCAATTTATGTAAAAACAACTCAAATAATTATTGATTATTTGAATTTGATATAAAATCAGCTTAAATATAAATATAATGAAATAAAATAGAATGAAATTTGATGGATGCTGAAAGAACATTTTTCTAGTTAAATCCTTTATTACTACTAAAAATTGTTTTCTTTTCAACAATTCACCTTGCAATTTTCTATGTACAAAATATAACCTCCTCACAATGTAATATAAGAGATAGTTGAGTAAACTGCTAATTACAGAACTATGTGGTTTATTTCTTTTAGCTATACTACATGTAATGTAATTATTAATATTTATTATAAGTGATGCAACTCTATTATTTACTGTAAATGTAAATGACTTAGATATTTCTTATTATTTTATTATACTATGCAATGACCATTAATTATTAACACTTTCAATGTTTATTCTGAACATACGGCTAAGAGACTAGATATTAAAATTCATTCCACAATGTGTATATCGTATATGATATTCACATTCAACGATATTGTGTAAAATGTGCTATAGTTATATTTTTATAATCAAGAGTATTAATTTAAATTATTGACTTTATAAAATGAAAATTATAATAAGACAAATTATGGATTAGTTTTTATGTTGAATGTAAGAAAAATTGGGAACAAAAAGCAATATCAATAAGTTTAAAATTTTCTTTGATTTCTACAAATATATTATGAAATACAGAATAGTAATGTAGATTTATTGAATATAAGTAGAATGTTTAAGGAATTTGGAACTTATACGTTAAAGAGACAAAAGATAGGCTCAATAAAATCCTACCTTTGCAAAATATAATTACATATTTTTATATATTTTTCGTTATAAAAAATTTCAAACCATTTTTTATACTGTTTTTAAATTAATTAAGTGCTTTTTAAAGTAAATATACTTTCATAGGATTTTCAATTACATTTTTATCATATTTATACTATATTCTATATTTGTATATTTTATTTCATAACATTTAATTAATAAAATACATGTATACTAATCAAAACGTAATAGAGAATTTTCAGATTATTGTAAATATATCTATTTAAGGAATAGAGAAATATCACAATAAAAAATTTTAGTAGAAAAAGTTAAGAAATTTTGTCAATATGATTCAATACTATTATATTAAATACTTTAATTGTTTTATTTACTTAATTAAAAAAATTGAAAATATCTAAAAATGCATATCGCACATTCAATATAATAGTTAATCATAAATTTATAATTATATCATGCCGGTCACATAGTTAAAATTTACTTACATATTTTTAGAAATAAGTAGTGGTACAAAATATAATATAATGGATATTTGTTTAAATAAATTAATGGTATATATTAGTAAGGTAATAATTAAGAATATTTATATAAGTAAGATAGTGATATGATAAATTGAAATAATTGATACATGATAAATTGAAATATTTGCAAAAATATGTGTAATATGTTTGTAATTTCAACATTTCTTTTTCTATAACAATAAGTCCAAATACTTTTCAAATAACACAAATTGAATGATTAAATAAAATACGAGTGATCATATTAGCATACTATCACGAATTTATACTACTGAAATGTCGTAAATACACGTTGAACATCGAAACAAAAATCATCGTTTCGATCGATATTGCTCGTTTTGCCAGTAGGCATGTAATGTGTTTAGTGAAATTTTTCTCTAAATAGAAAATTATATAAAAATAAATTCAAATAAGCTGTACAACACTACTGAAATGCACAACTTACCAAATCTGTGCGCAATATAAGGTTAGATAACAAGTAGAAGGTGAACAAAATGAAGGCGGAATTTGTACATTTCACAAATAATTGCTACACGCATATGTTATACACGTATACGTGCATATACTCCGAAAATAAAAATGATATACAAATATAGTATCAAAATAAGTTTTTTTAACCTGCCTGAAATTCGCATACATCTACGAAAAACGGTAGTACATTTATAGTATACCTAGCAATATAGGCGCCATGTATTGTTCACAAGAATGTATAGATTCACGTAACATGTACGCGTATATACATATAGATAAATATATGTACGTGTGTACACACATAGCACAAACGCGTGTGTACATGACTTCGTATGTGTGTGCCTATGCGTGTTATATATTTGTATTCGCATTTACACGATACGTATATATGCATTTTGCGCGCATATATGTGCGTATGCGCGCGCGCGTGTGCAGTATACACAATTACATGTCTTCCATGCATATGCATATAACTATATATAGGGATGCATATGTATATACAGATGAATGTATATTATTATCTGAATATATATACATATATAAATATATAGAAATACGCCTATTGTATATTTACCATTCTACGTACCACTTATACGTAATACCGTAAATATATTCACATGCATGTAATTTGTGTATGTGTATTCATAAAAGAACGTAAAATGTAAAATGTGAAGGATCAAGAACAAGAGAGAAACTAGCTTCTTTTTCTAAAATATTCAAAGGATTCGATTATTGAAATATAATATATATTGTTGAAGATGAAATAAAATTCAAGGACTTACTTTTTAGATTCGGTGCCCGAAGAAGATTTCAGTCTAGTCGAAGATATTTCGTTGGCGCACGAAACGGGCAGAGCGAGTACCGCTCCGCTGGTGGGCTATTCCCGCGAGCGGCGCTACTCCCCCGGATTTGGAGAGCTCAGTGTTGCTGATGCGCGCACCGAGACCCGATTCATAGTTGTACGTATGAAAAGACCCTTTCACATTTCAGAATGAACAGTAAACAGATTACTCTTGATATATGTAAATAATATACAATATTAGTTAGTTCAAACACACATAAAATAAGTGATTCAACTATAATTTATATTCAAAATAATAATCAAATAAGTTACCAAATATACAACTATAATTTTAAAAATTAGTTTTCCTTATATATTGAAATATTATATTTTTAATATGAATAGTAACGTATAAATAGTAAGTATAATATAAGTAATGAATAGAATTAAATTAACTACACAAGTATAAAATTTGAGACAATCATACTTTATTTACGTAAAAAATGAAACTTTTATCAATTATAAGAAAGTTTTTTAAAATTAATATTCCTAACATTATTCTAAAATAAAAAAGAACTTTTATCATACAATTCAAATGATTCTTTCTGTTCAGGAAAGAAATCAATAAGAAATATTAGAAAAATAGAACACATCGAAAAACGAAGGACTATATAAGTGTACAAAAATTTAATATATCGATAATAAGTACAAATATTTTGATCGGACAAATATGGACCACATTAAATTAGGGTCAGTAAAAAAGTATATATATATATATGTACAAAAGTCACAAAAATATATTCTAAAAATGATTGCATTTTCTAACATTTTATTTTTTCAGAATATTTTATTAAAAATTTATATAATGACAATATTTTCATAAAATTCTTAATCTCGTACTACACTGTATAGTTTGCAATTACTTGTTAAAATTAGAAAATTACTTTATTCAAATAATATTTTATTAAATCAACATTTTGATAGACGTTTAAAATTTAAAACGTTACTCATCCGTAAAGAATTTTCTTACAAATTATACTCTATACATGGTTGAGATTAAATAATTTATTCAGGTTAAAATAATTCCAGTAAAAAATAATGAAATAGCATTTTAACTTATGCAAATTAAAAAAATGTTATACCTTATTAAAGTAAATAATAAGAATGAAAAACATTGAATTATTTATGTATTCGATATTTATAAAATATCTAACGAAAAAAGAATACTCAAGCATAGCTAGTCTCTAAAAAATTAGATAATATTCTTTTACTACTTTTTGTTTCTGTAAAATATTTTTATAATTCAATAATAGATTTTCAAACATTATTTCACAGAGAAGTACAAAATGATACAAGGAAACGGTATATCTCAAGGTTATGAAATTTTAATTATCTAACTAAGAACGAAATTAATTATTATATTTATTACAAAAACATACTCTTTTATACAAAAAGACTGCCGATATTTATTTTTTAAACGTATACATTGTACTAAACAGTATGGTGCATTATCATAAAATAATTTATACTTATTCTTATTTTAAATATGATCTTTTTATAAACTATTGTCATAAAAATTTTTAGTTTAATAGTCACAATTTCTAAAATAATAATCTATTATAAAAAATAAAAGGTTGTAAACAAACATTATGCAAAAATATTTTGTCTTCAATAAATAATCTTTAGTAAAAACTAAGCTTAAAAATTTAAAACATTTTTATTGCTCTCCGTAATGCGATAAATCGTCTTACAAAAATGTATTTTATTTATAGAAGTAAATATTCAAATACACCAAATTTTTTTCAAGGTCATACATTTAAGAATATCGAGATTATCAAAATTTGTTTAAATAAAATGATAGTTTTATTATCATATTATTTATTATTCGTAATATGTACTTGAAAAACGAATCCTACCCTATAGAATGTATTGACTGACAAATGACCTTCAACATCAGAATTGAAGTTTATATATGTATGTAGATTTGTATAGGTTATAGTAAGTAAGGTTTTGTACACTAAAAAGGATATGTAAAATTTATGAAATTATGCAAATAGGATATATAACAAGTATTCATTTAATTTATCACATAATTAATATGACTCATGCTTCTAATATTATAGAATATCATCAAATTCTAACAAAATATAATCTCTTTGTATAACAAAATAATTATATGTACATAAGTATATTAAGTTTATACTAATTTGTACTATGTACATGTGCAATGTAAATCATTTAAGACTAAAATCGATAATAATATTATATTATTAATAATACAAGAAATTGTGTAAAAAGAGAAATTATGTTAAATATTGTAACAAATACAATCTTTTTCATAAAATTATATTTTCAAAAATTTCAAGATCAAATTTCAAATGGTATAATGTTTGTAATATTGTAATCGATTAAATGACAACTTTATCAATATAATGTACTGACTTTTGAATTCCTTTTATGGAGTAAATTCTATAAAAAGAATCTAATATACAATATATTTATCAACAGAATTTTCATAAGAATATTGTAATGCCAAAATTTTTTATTTGTTTACAAATTATCTATCGCTTCATTTATTCATCTACTTCTTATCACATTATCAGCTCGTTTGATTTCTTGTTATAAGTAAAAAGACGAGTTTATGTTAGAGCATTATTAATATACTGAAGACGTACACCTACATAATACTGAAGAATATAAAATATCATTTCAAATGATTTTAAATAATGTGCAACAACCTTTCAGGATTAGATTCAAAAAATGTTTAGATATAAAACAGTTTAACATTTTAAATATATTTGTAATAATCACATTAAATTATTTTACTAAGAATCATTTGAAAATCAGTATATTGTACATACGTAGATAAATTTGTTTTTTATTAGCTATGATATTATAGGAATGAAAATATATTACTTCATTTAAACAAAATTAAATGATTCCAAAAGCTATAACCTTAAAAAAAGAACTTCATTAAAGTATTTTACCCTTCAAAATGAATACTCTTTTTCACACATATTTTCTTATGTTGTTAAAGGCAGCAAAGATATTTTAGGTTTGAATCTTAGGTAATTAATCATCTACATGTATCATAATATTATTACATTAATATAAATATATCACTAACTTTAATAAAATTTTTATAACTTTTAAACCTGAAATTAATTGTAAAAACAAAATTTTGTATATTGGGAAGTTTGTTTCTTAAACAATAAAATAACTTTATTTTTAGATATTTTATCATATCAGAAGTAACAAATGTTTAGTTATTCACATTAGATAAAACATCCTGTATGTAATCCAATTATTATCTAAAAATTATATGAATGTTGAAACCAACGTAGGTCTTTACACTTTGATCATACATATATAAGACATTATTCAAAATTATGAAATAATAACACAAAATGATAAAAAATTTGCTACATGTCGTAAGATTTAGAAATTATCGACCCGTTAAAGGTGATACTACCTACGTATATATATGCACATGTACAATCTTTACCTACAGAGTGTACTAATATCTATGCGTGTACAACGCGTGCTATTCTCTTGGGCGCACGTCTGCCCTTTTACTGTGACAACTGCTACTATTATAATTTGCTATTAGATTTGTATTTATATACTCCTATTCTCTACCTCCTCTTTCATCTTCATAAAAACAAAATGTATATTTTCTCTCTCTCTCTCTCTCTCTCTCTCTCTCTCTCTCTCTCTCTCTCTCTCTCACACACACACACACTCACCCCCCGCATAAAAGCACACAATAAAATTTTAACTACATTTATTTCTAATTTATCAAATATTCGATTATTATATTTTCTCCATTTTAATATGTATCATATTTTAAACTATTTTGAAAATAATATAATTATAAAGTTCGAAGATATTAAATACCAGCGACTATTACCTTTTTAGTTTTAAATATTGAAATAAAAGAAATATGCTATTTATATAATTTATATACTTCTGCTTGAATGATTGCTATTTTTAAGTGTAAATTTTCATTGCAGTTCGCGATACATAACAAACCTAAACTTATTTTACAAAATTTATTGGAATGTTAAAAAATATAAGAAAACACTTTTTAAATAAATAGTAAAATCTAAGTAATATTTTAAGTATAATTATATACACATGATTTTTTTAAAATTATATATATAACATTTTTCATTAATTATGATTATAATTATAATATATAATGCGTTATATATATTATGAATAATCATAATTACATATTATTTTTTTATTTATATTCGAGTGAAATATGCAAATTTAAAATGTTTGTTATATATTTATTAATACATTGAGTAAAAATGTTAACAATTTTAAATATTTGCATTCAGTTTTGTGAGTATATAAATCTACATATAAATTGCATTACATATTTTATTATTTAAATATTTATCATAATACACTACATAATGGTTAAATTGCACACACGTGAGCAAGTTTGTACCATACAAGTGCTTACTTCCGGTAATATGGCTGTCATTTGAAATCAGAGAACGCAATGTTAGAAAGTGAAGGAAATGTTCTTTTCGATTCGCATTTTTATCATTTTATAATAAAAAGAAGTGTTTTTAATCACACAAAACAAATTGCATTTTCTTAATTAAAATTTAATTCAGTTTTTTTTTTTTTTTTTAACACTAAATAGTTTTTATCATATTTTAAAAAAAAGCTAATTTAATCTAATATTAAAATTTGTGTTATAATAATGTAAGTAATATTTTTTAAATATCGTTTACGCGATAATATGTGTTAAAATATAATAATCAAGTAAACTGATGTACTTAACCTATTAACGTCTACAATACAGATATCTAGTATAACCAATAACTAAAGTACAAAGTTACTAACAGAAAGCAAAGAAATGTTCCAAATTTTTTATTTAATTTAATTGATGTTTTGTGAAATATATGTACATCATCTATAAATACTGTATTTTTTATGTACCACTGAAGTAATGTTATTCTATGATTTATGTTAATTTTATATTTTCAGTATTAATATATTAATATTGTTTATACAAAAACAATCAAAAAGTCTAATCTTTATTTTTATAGTAAATATTTTACAACAAATATTAATATTACTTAATATGTGCATAAAATCTAATAAAGTCGTATCATGAGTGCTACACAATATTGATTTCTTAATAAAAGAAATATTTTTACTTATTTTATATGGAAATATAAGTAAGATACTCAAAATATTATTTTCACATCTTTAAATTGTAATAAAAATTATTGCACAATATATATTTATAAATAATTGGATAATTCAAACTGAAATTTATAACTAAATGTCATAAAGCATATGTATTTCTAATGGAAAGTATTTATCTTTTATGCATAATACTATATTAGTATGCAATGGTATTAATATTGAACAAAGACTATTATTTCTTTTAAATGCAATTATAGAATATCTTTATTCAGGACAAAGAAAAATGTTATATGTAAATATTAAGGTCGTATACAATTGAAAAAATATTGAAGTAATAGTAATAAATTAGATTTAAAAACAATAATTAATAAAGATACAATCAAATGTAACTTTTTGAGATTGTTGTTTACAATTACATTACAATTATTACTTACAATTTTACAAAAATAGCTTAAAATCTTATTTTAATTTTAATTTTATTCCAAATTTTTCGTTCATTTTTCCCACAATTAACTCTCAAAATTAAACAGTACTAGTAATCGTAATTAATTTTTATCTCTATTGATCCTTAATAAATTAATAACAGTAAGTAAAAAAATTATACGATACTTTATTGAAATCATACTCCAATTAATAATACTTACAATTGAATTAGAAAAAATAGATTAGTATACTATTAGAATACTAACTAGTCTAGTAATATTGAGATTAGACTAGTAATGATTAATACCAACCATAAAAGGACAATAAAGAAAAATATTGAATTCAGTAAAATTGAATTAAATCAAATTTTACATTTACTATTTGAGATACATTTTATTTAATTATTACAATTTAACTTTTAGTAAGTACTTGATCTACATTAGATAGTATAAATGAATTTTTATGTTTTAATATATTCTAATGATACTTATCTATTGTTAAATGAAGGAAAAATAATTTTACACCTTATAAAATGATTTCATTTTAACAGTAATTGTTATTTTTGTTTTATACGTTTTTCCAATTAATATAAAAATAGAATAAAATAAATTTATAAACATACAAAAAGGATAAAAAAAAATGATTACAAAAAATAAAGTTTGACTCTAATATATAATAAAAATACTTATTTGTTACACATAAGTACAGCATACATATTAAATGATATTTAATTTAAATATTGTTGTCTTTAAACAAATATTATTAATGTTTACAAATATTCAAAAATATATTAGTTTATGAATGTATTAATTTATGTTTAGCTTCCAAAAATTTCATTTTTTATGTTTAGTAAGTGAACTAAGTGCGCAGAAAATAAATTAATTTATGGATATAAGTCTGGAATAAATTTGGCATTTAAAAATAATAGAATTAGTTTATACAAATGTATGCCCTATTTTTCCTTGTTCTTAAGGTATTAAGAATTTTGCTTTATTTTTGTTAGATTGTAGCTGTTTACTTTAAAAAAATGCTTATAATTATATTTTTATACGAACTTATAAAAATCTAGATGTGGCCATCTTTATTTTGTGAGCTTCACTATTTTGTTACAGTTAATCATGCTATTATATAATGTTTTCAAATTCATCATAAAGATTATACATATGAAATGTGGTATATTATGTTCAGATATACAGATAAATCATATTAATTAGTTGGAGGATGTTAACATATGTATATGAATGACATATTTATATACATATTTATACACATTTATGTATGCATTTTGTTTTCCATTTTTACTAATTCCCTGTTTCTCTAGTTTCAGTGCTCATTTCTTTTTTAATATACAATGAAAAATTTTTCATAATTTGAAAATTAGATTAGTCCTTTACCTTTATAAACTTTTGTATTTGTGAACTGTTTGTTATTATATATTAAGTTATAATATGTATACATGAGTACACAAGTAGATACAATATATATAAACAATATAGACATATATACTGAAAACAGACTTTGAATCTTATATACATTAGGTCATTTTTTTATGCATAATAGTAAGAACACTAATTCTAATACATTTGATAATATATTAACTCACAATTAAGACACTGAAACATTTTAGGCATGATTTTATCGATGTTAATACAAAAGCAAGTTATTACTCCCATATACTCAAAATTACTATGGTGAAGTTTAATCTTATAATAAATATGTGTCAATGCATGATATTAAGATATTAAATATATATATTATAATTCTAACAAAGGTATATAAGGGAAATTACTTTGAAACTTATCCAAATATATCATACATTTTTAAAATCTTAAATTTGATTTTAGTTTGCTTTTTTACTTTATATATATAATAAAATATATTTCATAGAATAATTGTTCTATTTTACATAAGAAATACTTACATTAACATCAATATACTAAGTTTCATATAATAATAATTGTGAAAGTATTAAAAAACATTTTTGTTTTAAGTAATTAATTCTTGTACGATATAATATGTCTTTTAAATTATTATTATTATTATTAATTAAAAAATATATTCAATACTAGGTATTACCTGAAGGTAATATGTTACAGATATGTTTTTCTTATCTTATCTGTAAGTACAAACTACCGGTCAATACATTTTATATATTGAATATGTTGTTTAACTAGATTTTAAAGTCATATATATCACAAAAAAAAAAGTTCAGTATTATCATTAAATGTATTTATCAACTAAGTTACTGACTTATTGCAAAATATTATTATTTAATATTTCTGATATAAAAGATGTGTGAAAAGAACAAACGATCAGTTTTAAACTTCATATTCTAATATCAAACTTAATATATTCAAAAATGTAATTTGTATTAAAAAATTTACAATACGATCTTTTTACTTAAATTGTTTTTCGGAAAATCGAATTTAAAGACATGTTAGATCTTCATATGAATTAATATGATTTGACTATTATATTATTCTATCATGATTATTTTTATAAAAACATTGACATTAATATAGAATTTACATATACTAGTTGTTTTGTTAATATTTATAAACACTAACACAAACTACCATCAATAGAATGATATATTAACTGTCTTATTAAATACTGTATTCTTAAAAATTTTATTCTATAATTTTATTTACTAATATAACAAAAATTGTGATTATATTACACAATATCCATTAATCTGTATCTGACAAATTTTTAAATTTAAGTTTTTTAAAAGTAAATGATCAAAACAATAAATTTTATTTTACATTTTCTATATGCTTTTCCGCATAGGACTTCGTTGACTGTATAATTATTTTATTGACACCTTGTATGTTATTGGATTATTTATAACCAATATTAAACAAAACAAAACAAAAGAAATGAAAATTTTCATGTTTATATATAATAGTAATAATAAATATATATCAATATCTTAGTAACAAAGATATATAATACAGTCATATTTTGTCAATATTATAAATACAAACACAAGTTATATATTATTCAATAACAATTACATAATTATTTACAAAGTTTTTAAATATCAGAATATAACAGGCAACAGATAAATATTTAATAATGTTATTTTTCTAAAAGATTTAAAACATATTTAAACTAATAGATCAATATAAATACCTATATACTTCTGTGATATAGATAAAGAAACTTTAATATTATGTTCACAATAACATTTTAATAAACATTGTTTACTTGCTATTTATATTTTGATGACTTCATATATGTATGTATTTAGAAATATTCTTCTTTAATAATGAAAATTTAAAAGTTTTATTAGTTTAATCTTTCAATACTAAAATTTATTTGTCAATTGTTTCATAATATTTATACTTGCAAAGGAAGTATGAAAAACTATAATTTAGTAGAAAATAAAAGGAAAAATATGACATTAGAATTCAGTTATGTCGATTTTATTAAAAATATAACAACCTTTATTTTGAAATAAAAAATTTTAATGGTGTCCAAACGTATTATAAGGTTATATTGATATATATTACAATAAAAATAAAATGTAACTTACCAGAGTATGTATCAATCATAGAAAGTTCTTAAAATTAGATGGATCACAACACTTTTTTCACACGCTTTCAAAAACACATTTCGTTGTGAGCACAATAGTATTTACCGAAAATACATCTCCATCGCTAGGCACGGAGTCTTTAAAACTGTGCTGTTTTGTGAGCCACGTCATACAAAACAGATTGAAACTTCCAGCCGGATATTCTCTTTCAGATAAAGACGACATCTTGTATAGAAGAAGTAAAAATTATATATATGGCGGATAATTTAAATAAAATTCGTATTGGGTACGCAACATGTAATCTGAATTAAGTTAAAATATGTATTTAATAGATTATTATAGAAATAATAAATTTAAATATTGAAAAGTAATAATCAAATAATAATTATTTAACAAATTATTTTACAATGTTTTATTCTTTAAGATGTAATTACAAAGAAATTGCTTTATTGAATAAAATAATTATTCAAACGATATATTATTTTATTTGATTAGCAATTATTCTCTAATATTTGGACATTATTTTATTTACAACATTAATTAATAAACACATAAATTCTTATTTTACTTTATATTTAAATAAATGTTCTTTTATGTCATTTTACAAATAACTTCTTTTATTATTCTAATTTTATGGATAACTCGGATTTGTTCATATATTTGATATTATAGGTTTATGTATTATAAGTTGACAAATTAGGTATATTACATATTTGATAATGAAACATATTATTTGATTTCCTGATTATTATTATCAGTACTTAATATAAAATCTTCGCTATGTACATCAGACATCATTTTATATTGGTCACTAGTAAAGTCAAGTTATCTTATTCCTGTGTAAATATGATAAAGTTAGCTAAAAAAAAGTTATTTAAACGAATTTTTTTATTCTAGAACTATTTGAGTTATATAGAACACTTATGTTCTAAAATAAAAAGGTTGAATTAATCGAAGCTGATCACTATGAATAAAAGAAAATGATCAGACTATAGAATTGAATTTTGTCTAATCATACAGATGATATTTATGATATGAACCCTTTTATGTCAAGTATTTATGAAAAATATAATAGAATAAATAAATACAATAAATTATTCAATATGACTTAGGAGTGTAGAAGTATCTTCATTACACAAATTCATTTAGTAGAGTTTTGTAAGAAATTAGTTTAGAATTAGTATGCAATTTTGCATATAATTTAAAAAACAATTATTTACTATAATAAGTGTTGTTATTTACTAAATTTGTGATATAATGTTTAAAAGTAACTGTACATTATTAACTTTTTAGTTGTAGATTCTATTCCTTTAGTAGATTTATATAGATTTTAGAAAAAATTTATAGTATTATTGGTTCACAGTAAAATTTATAATATAATTTATTAAGATTTCAATGCTAATAAATAATAGGCTAAATTTTATAAAAATTAGAATATTTTCAATTTTGTTATGAAAATAAAGAAAATAAAAAATTATTTAAATACGTGTATACACTGTAAATAAATATATTACTTAAGGATATATGTACATTTAATTGGAATAAGAAATGAATTTTCTAAAAATATTTTGAAATAAAGATGAGATTTAAAATATTAATTGGAATATATTTTTATTAAAATTTGTTATAATAAATTGTAAGTACTTCAAATTCAGTTAGTTAACATCAGTAATTTTTAATAAAATTAGAAACAATAAAATTTGGACATACAAGGAATATATTTATAAGTAAAGGAAATATTTAAAAAATGAGTTCAATAAAAGAGTTCGTAAAATTATTAAACTCACTTATTTGTTACTGCTAAAGAATTACAAGTTTTTTTAAGTATATAAATAGAGAATCATTGTTGAGTATTTCATCATTTTAGTACATTTTGTAGCAAATTTCATAACAAGAAACTACAAAAAATTATGTACTTAAAATTTGACCATTCATAAGATTGCAAATCACACAAAATTTTACTGAGTTTATCTTCTCCTGAATTTAATATATAATTAAAATTAATATATATTTTGCATTATTAAATAATATTTTTTATTCCATTTTCTTGTTGGTCATTTGTATAAGGTTATTTTATACTATACATTGATATATTGAATTAATAATATGGTCATATTACAATTAAAATTCAAATCATGAAATTATATAGAGAAAAAAATGTAATAATACAAATATATAAATAAAATAGTATATAACATTCATTTAATTAATTCTATGTCATGTAAATGTACTGTCATGACTAAATGAAAGGCTGAACTGATCAAGTACTGATTATAATTAAATTTGTTGTAAATTCTATTATTTTGTTACACTGTTGTTATAAAATAATTTCCAAATTTTTTTATTAATATCCTTAGTAAGATATTAATAAATTATGTCGTACATAAATAGATAGGGACGTAACCTATGACAATATAATTAATTAAATTTAGAACAGGAAAGTTGTAAATAAGTAAAAATATTTGGATTTTACGCTATAATTTTATGGAATGTCATCTACTTTCCATATGCATCTATATATGTGCGTATGCTATATATGTATGTATACATTACAATATATATTATGAAACGTGTGGGTTTCTTCTTCAATCACGCTTATATATATACATGCACAATTTGTAAGCAACGTGAGCATGTGTTATTAAAAGTGAAATTCCTGTTATTCATATTTGTTTAATTATTAAATTAAAAATTTCACCTTAATGATATTTTTGTGTTTTTCAAAGCTCAGTGTGTTTTGTGACGTATCTTGCTTTATAATGTTTTAATAATTATTATTAGATTATAGTTTATATGCAATTATTAATAATTACAATGTCAAGGACGTTTATATATTTATATACATATAACAAATAAATTTTGTATACGTTAAAAGTTGATTTTAAGTAAATAAATTTTATAAATTTCTAAATGTAAAATAATGTTTGGTGAATATCGACGGAAAGAAACTTGTTAATATCGATTCCATCACTTCTCCCACTTAGATCTTTTCTCTCTACTTTTCCCTTTTTTTTTTTTTAATCAAGTGAAGCATTAATATTTTTTATAATATATTTAGATAAAATAAATATATTGGACATGAGTGAATAAAAAAGTAAAATTTTTATTGATCTATACTTGAAATAGATAAACAATTGTAAATTAATTATTTATAATTTATAATTTTTTCTTTTTTTTAAATAAAAATTAATATAATGGAGCCGTGAGATCTCTTAGATTAGGATCAGACCGAAAACAAATTCAATTAATAATTAACTTGATTAACTTCTAAAGTTGTACTTAGAGGAATATAATATAACACTGTTAAAAACAAGCAAATTTTTGTAGTTATTTAAATTTGATATTAATAAAAAGGAAAAAAATTATAAAATATAGTATAGTTATTTATTCAAAAAATATTTATTTATATGTATTATTTTTATATGTATTTGTTATATAAAAATATAATAAAAAGCGGAATGAAATAGAAGAATGTGATTATGATTATAACTCATTTGACTGCAAATTATTGATTTAATTTTGTTTTCATGGTGATAAAATTTTCATACTGATAAAATAATTACTTAAAAAATTATGCAAAGGATTATTTGCAAAAATTGTAACAGGGAGGTATCTAATATAAACAAAAAATAAATTAATAAGAAAATTAATAAATAAAAGTCATTCTTTTATAATATTGATATCCTAAATAATGAGAAGGAAATAATTGTTTATCGTATATAACTATTCACTCTACTAATAATGAAAGTTATAATAAATGGTTGTACTTCTGAGTGATAGTCACGAGATTTGGAAGGATGAGAGGGGAAAGAAAGTGAACTCTATAAAATTTTAGTTTAAAATATGATATGTAGTTTTATTAATACAACATATTAATAACTATAATATTACAAATTGTGTTACAATTACAAATTACAATGTTTTACATTTATTTCTTTTATTTTTGATTTTCTATAATTCATAGTCTATAGTGTAATCTATAATCTATAGTTCATAATATACCATATGGTTGAACTCGACTTAATGCAGGGTTTCATATTATATAAATGAATACATAGCATTCAATTAAAAAATGTGATGATTATTTTCGTTTCGCGAAAAATATTGCAAATATAAAAGATTGGAATATCATATCATTTTTCTTTAATGTTTACCGTTTACGAAAAAAATACTGGTCTAAGTTATCGTGAACACCTTCTATAGTAACTCTGTAAAAATCTGATGATAATACAGCAGTTTTATGGTTTTTTATACATTCTTAACAAAGGAATTGAAAGAAATATAAAGTACATTATCTAACTTCGTCAATAATTATGGTTGACACCTATAAAAATGGTGTTGCATATTGTCATTCCTCGCTTTTTTTACCTGGATGGTATATATACATTATGAGTAGTGACATAGACAAGATATAAGTTAGCCAGAGTACCAATGTATTTCTTTATTCTATGTCTCTCGGAGGTTCTGCAGCTTTTTTCTCATCATAGTGTCAATTCCAACATTACCGACTCAATATAGAGTAAGATAATTTGATATTTGGTATTAAAATTAAATTTCCAGACAAGTTATAGGTCAAAATATCTTTCGATCGTATATAAATGATTCTGGACGAAATACAGAATTCTAGAATTCCATATTTTTATAATATTTAACCTAATTGTATAAATAAATTTTTATTTTCACAAGTATAAATGAAATAAACATGATTCCTTCTTCTTCTTTTTTTTTTGTAAAAACTTGAGTTTCCTAAATAATTATTTTTTTTATGTAAAAGTTTGCTATTAAAAACTTACAAATTTCTATTTTTCAATATTCTAAATAATACATTTATTAACTTGTAAATAAATCCAAAGAAAAAGTTAATACATTATACACTAAATTTGAAGAAATGTAATTATATTCTTTTAGATTTTTAAACAAAATGTTTTGCTTGATGGTGTACAAAATAAAAGTTTATTTATAATTTTTATATATAGCTTTACTAAATATTTGAAAATTATTTACATTTATATATAATTTAATATAGTTTGAATAAAAATATATTTAAATTTTCTACGGGAGAATTTTCTGAATAATTTTAGCTGTATATTGTGTGTGTGTGTGTGTGTGTGTGTGTGTGTGTGTGTGTGTATAATAATATAACTATTATATATACACATAATAATATAACTATTATATATACACATAATAATATAACTATTATATATACTATATAATATAACAGTATATATAATATTTCTGTGAAAGCAATAAAGATTTTAATCTTTAATGATTAATTAAATATCCAAAATTATCACCTTGAGTTTTCAAGAACAGTTCACAATAAGATTCATTTGTTTTAAAAAAGTACTTATATACTAGTTTGGAAAATGTTGATTATCTTTATTCATTTCCTTTTATTTTATATCAAAAAAAATTGCTTTGCAAATATCTAAATAAAAAATTGTTTAAATCTAAAACTATCATTATATTTTCTGAAATTTATATAAACTTACTAACATATAAAATTATTTTGAACAAAATTGATAATTGTTAGTAATGAAATACATCTCATTGATTTTAATGATCTTTAAATATATTTTTAAGGTTAACATTTTGTTCTATATATGTATAATTGTTACTCAGTTTTGATACACAAAGATATATTTAGCAAGTATAATATATATAAATTTCCAATGTTTGTGATAGGCTTTAGTTAGGCTTCTGTTACACAGAAGATTTTGAGGTAAGCTCATTATAGCATTGGGATATTTAAAACTGAAATAGGATTACATATATTTAGATTTAGTAATCAATTAAAAAATAATTCCAATTTATATTAAGCTTCATAGTATATTATTATTAATATTATATAATTGAGAATATTTTAGCCATTATGTTGAAGAATGCAATTAGATTACTATAAGAATTAAACTATTGACAAAATTTCGTTCTATACCTTAAGTATGTACATTGTTACATTAATCTTAACTTATTACGAACTTTATAAATATCTACGATATATAAAATTATTTCCGAAACTATAAGTCATTTCAAAAAATATTTTAAATAGAGCTTAACCTATTATACGGAAGGAACCTTAACCCTGGAATGGTGCCTTGGGGTTATTCATGATTTCAACAAAATTTTTTAAGTAAATAAATGAGAAGTAGGTTACATTATGAATATTCTCATTCTGTACAAAGAAGTATTGATATAATATAAGTAAACGTAGTATCAAAATATGAGCAAAGTCCAAAATAGTAAAAAATTTAAGCCATTAGTGAATATGAGAAAAAACCTAGGATGCGAAACTGAGAAGTTTTTTTGATTTGTTATGAAATACACGAAATAGATTTTATTGTATTCAAAAACTTGAAAGGCATTGTGTCAATAAATTAGAAAAAAGGAAGACGGATTTGCGATTTATCCCTGTAATAAAGAGATAAAAAATATACTGTTGTATATTTTCATTCTTCCTTTCTTATTTAACGTCACATCCACCTTTTGTTCTAAACCAATTTGTCATTACCACAGAAATAATATTTGCAAATATTGTTGTGATATTCATGTTCACAAAAAAATATTTTTTTGGGGGAATTGGTGGAATTTAATTGGTAGAATTGAAGAATTTAAGTAATATTTTTTTTTAAATCTTAAGTTATAAATGGAAGTCCCTAAAACTGTTTTATCTTATATACTGTAGCATTAAGCATCATTTTTCTTTGTGAAATGTTGATTTTGAATACTGTATTATAAAATGTTGAATCTAAGTCTTTAATAACTAAGTGTATGTATGTATGTATGTATATATATATATATATACTGTATATATACTGTGTGTGTGTGTGTGTGTGTGTGTGTAAGAGATGCATAAGTTTTAAATAGAATTCAATAATAGGAATAGGCGTTCAGCACTTGCTTCCCTATCACTTTTTCATTATTTGTCACCTTCATACTTTATTTTCTTTCAAGTACTGTTTTTCCTTTTTTATAGCTGTTATCTATCTATCCTTCTCAGGGTTTTTCAAGGCTTTTCAGAGCCTTTCAGAGCTTTTTTGTAATTTGGAAACATGTCATTTTTGTATCTTCCTAAGTATCTTCAATTCATATTTGACGTTTTTATTGTGTTTTTGTTCTCTTGCTTTATGTACCTGTTCTTCTTGCTATTCTTTTCTCTATAATAGCAATCTCTGCTCTTATGATTATTTCTTTTATATACATATAGCACTGTCTTCCTCTATTATGTATTTTATCTTTTTTTAACAGTTTATGACAAAGTGTTCAGTTTTATTACATTTAAAACACCTTACCATTGTATCTTGTGTTATTCTACTTCTGTACTACGTGTCATGCTACATGTTCTGCAAACCTAACTTTACTTTTAATATGAGTTAACTAGACCCATAACCTATCAGATCTAAATCTTTAGTTAACAAAAATACTTCCATGGTACATAAAAGAGAAGCAAAATAATTAAATTAAAATCTTTGCTCTGCTCTTAATCTTAATACATATTGCATAAAATCACGCTTCTATATTGCTATCACCTTTTCTTACCTGCATACATCAACACAGTCGATTGATCTACATTTCGCTCGCACATTCTCTTCCTTATATCACTCATGCCAACTTCTCGATACAACATTGCGTATGAATTGTTCTTTGTACACGCAAAATAATGGCAAATAAAAATTTTCTTTAACTTTATTTGAATATTTGAATCTTATAATCTTAAAGCACATATTTAAAAATATTTTAGCCAATTTTTATAGATTTTTCTAATTTAAAAGATCTTAGAGTGCTATATGAGGATTGAAAAACAACAGTATGTTATTTCAGGGTTAAGGTGACTATAAATCTTGTCTGTATGATGACTTATGAGATTTTGCGGTGACTTTTGCTTTTTTTATGTGGAATTATATATTTTTATTTAGATACGTGTGTAGTATATTTCAATAATAATTCATTGATCTATAGCACTTTAGACTTCTAAGATTGTTCAAGACCATTGAATGACCTTCAAAACTTACTATAGCCTGAAAGCTATAGTTTAGAAGATAATTGTGTGTAAAGAACACTGTATAGGGTAGAAAATACTTTTATGTATACATCTGAAACTAAAGTCGAGCAGCAGTTATATGATTATTGAAATTACACAAGTTGTTGACTTTCGCAACATAATTCAAGATTAATGAAACTAGGGTTGTGTACTCTATTCTCAATAATTACCGAATGATTACAATTACCAATAATTACTAATAATTTCGAATAATTTCAAGAAATTTCTTTATGACTTTCAATCTTCTACTAAAATTAGCGTCCAAAATAATATTTAATGATATATTCTGATGCTAATTATTGAACGAATTATAAAAAAAGAACTAGAATGCAATTTGTGATTAAACTTATGTATAATTCGGTGTACGTACCAAAAAGTAGAAAAATACTAGCAAAACTACTCTTATTGGTAGAACCAATAAAACGAAAACCATATTTCAAGATACCACATTCAAGGAGCACAGAATTTTTTTTTAACTATTTCTGCATTTTATAAAAGTTACAATATAATTGTCATTTAATGGTGATTATTATAAAATTAATGCAAAGCATTCTATTTTCCAACGTACATTTAAAATTATATTATTCTTGTAATCAATCTAATTTAAAAATTGGATCGTAAGAATTGGGATATTTGAATTACGATCATAATACAAAGTTTCCTAAAGAACAAAATTTTTTGAACTACGTTTCACAATATCACGTATGACACAATAAGGTTCCTAACCTTATCATTTTCGGAGACTGGACATGAAAAACGTTCAATTAATATTCATACAATTATATTTACATTTACTTTAAGTTAAAAATTTCGAATTAGAAACTAACATTGTGATGTTAAATGCTTAATAATAATACGAAGTTAAAAGTAATAATTAATGTAATAAATATTGAGTGAATATGTCGATGAAACATCCATCATCCAATTTCGATGATTTTTTAATATGTTGTAGAAATCAACATTTTAAACAACTTTTTTTTTTGCACGTATAGGGTAGTCTGTGTTAGTTTTTGAGGTATTTGCAAATTATTTTTGACGTTATATAACTGATTCTGTCTATACATGCACGTTCGTGGCAATATGTGCGTCACCATAAGCTTGTCACTATCGGAGATATGTGCCGTTTGAAAGAACATCCAATTACGTTTACCTTGTTTCAGTTTGTTTGGATATTATAATGAAACTGCAATAGTAGAGTAAAAATCGTTAGAAAAAGATGCGAATGTCCTCAATGTAGGTTAGTAAATCGATGTATTACGGATAATATTTTTAATTCTTTTTCTATAAAGTGGGGGACATTATATAACGTAACGATTGTGGTTTAAACATTTACTTACTACACTAGACAATTTCAACTTCTTACTTCATTTCTAAATGATTACTTTGTTAATGAATCATTATATAAAGAAACTAGCGATAAAATTTATTAAGTTTCACAGATAATGTTATTTTAAAATTTACCTTTAAAATTTGTTACTTTCCCACCACTATCTGAGTAAATAATTGAAGCCTGTAGAAATATAATTTACCAAATTTTTAGTTGGCAATCGAGTTTAAAATTGGCCAATTTTTACCATCTTCCTTTAGCTTCGCGTACATAAATACTTGTTCGTACATTCTATGGAGTTGTTTTCAAGTACTTAGAAATATTTGCTCACTTTTTGCTTGCAAAATTGGTATGAAAAAGGCTGATTTATCAAGAATTTTAAACAAATTTTTAGATACAGTGAATACCACAAGTTTGAAAGTCAGTACGGTTGTTTTTAAGGAAACTAGTAACAATTAGAGCACAGCTAATGACAGGAAACAGGTGACAATAAAAAAAGCTTATTTCGTTAGAAATGAAACAATTACCTCAAATACGAGTTTTTAATTTATTTTTTTATTGTATATTTATTATACAATTAAGTTTTTAATTTTTAATATTAATTATACATTTGATGTAATTCGTTTATTCGAAATTTCACTTGATAAGATGAAGTATAGACTTAATTTCAAAGATTTTATTTAAAAAAATGAACCTTCTTTTCAGAATAAAAAATTCTTTCATAATAAAAATGAAAACAATGAAATTCACGACTTCCTTTTTTGATATTTTGAATAATGTTTAACGATTTAAATAATAGATATGTTCATGACTCCGATTCCATTAAATGTCTACTTTCGTGATTTTATAATTTTGTAGAGAATATTTTGTAACCGAAATTAATCGTTATGCAGAAATGCTACATAATTTCCAGTAGCCAAAAAACTTGTATTTTTGGATTGTGACAATCTATAAATGTCATTCTACAACTCTGCAATGACTAAAGGAATGCTGACATTGACGGTTTTTCAAATAAACTCATTATCAAATACAAGTTGCTTATAAATTTCTTTTTTAATATGTTATTAATTACATTAATTATACTACTAAAAAATGTATTAAATATGTCATTTAATCTGAGTCAATTTTATATTTGAAAAATTATACAAATTATTATTACACGTTGATAATTATTATATTATAATGTAAATCAATTATTTCACTCGATGATGCAATATTACAGATATTGAAAAGCTTATCGATAATGATAATATCGCAACTGATACCATCTGATATTGCTACTGATAATAGTATTAATATTGAAAGTACTAAACTAGTCAGATTGATTAATTTTACGCTGCGTATCTTTAAAATTACTGAAAGCATATAGTCATCTTTCGACAAATTTAAGAAAATTTTTTTTTAAATAGATACATGATCACACTAATACTTGCTTCAATATTCATATTCAGGGCGATTATAATATTTTAACGATCATCGAAGCAATTGATTTCTGAGAATTCGACTGGAAAAATGAGAAAGAAGTGTGAAATATTGGATAGGAGCGAAACGTGTGCGTAGCAATGACAAATTAAATATCAACAATACTTGTCAATTCGGGACTAAAAACTTATGGGAATTTAGTGGATGCTGAAGCGGATAGAAATATAAACACTTATGTGGGTAATACTGCATATATACTTAATTATTTCAATCATACCACTGAAAATATTATTATTATCTATAGTATATAGTATATAGTATAGTATATTTAAGTTGATAGTTTCAGTATCAATCGATTATCAATATCGGTATATTTCGTAGAATCGTTCATCTATAAATATTTTATTGAATATATCGTCGAAAAAAAACGTAGAAAAATCACGATATCATAAATGATATTTATGTTACAGATATGATCTATGTTATAGATAAAACTGCTAGTTCCTGTTGTAACGAGTAAATATTTTCCTTTCCTTTCGCATATGTTATTCGATACAACGTTGAATTTGCTACATCCTTCTTCCCAAAAATTTTTGAAAATTTAAAAAATAAAATAAAATTTTTTTTTTTTAATCAAATATCTATCAAGTATTAGTTCTTAAATATCGCATATTATTCACGATGCTATACAGTTAGATATATATTAGATATAATTATATTCGGTGTTATTTTGTTATTTTCGGTTATTATTACTATTATCTTGTTGAAGAAAAGATATCCAAAGTAAATAACTCAACTCGAATACGCTGCTCGCCATAAACAGATATTTCATGTACGTTTCAGATATATTTAAATGATTTATCTGTTTTTAGTTATGTCAATTTCAAGATTTCTTTGGTGCTGCGTGTTTTATTTATTTACTTTTTCACATTATTAACACTTTGACTGCCACGCACATTTTATATGCTACGCTCAGGGGGCTACGATAAAATTTCCATTACTCTTAGGACATAATGATGAATTATCAAACAATATAGCAAAAAAAAAATAGTGCAAGTTATTAATGTCTTCTATTCAAAGTTCTCTATTTATTTACGTTGTTCGAATTTTTGAAAATTGATTAGAATAAAACAAATATAAATTAAAAAAATTAGTATCGCTGGACACTGGTGACAACCATGGTGTCACTGAGGAGATAAATGATGGCCAGTGATGACCACCATGACAGTCAACGTTTTAATACAGATATATTGTTGTGCATTATTTCCTGTTCTCTTCTGTTTCTCTTTGCTGAATCTATTAATGGTCTCGCTAATAAGTAATGTAATGTAATAAACATTGCAAATTACTGAGACAAATTTCTGTTTAGCCGAAGCTGGCTGACGAAAAGAGGTTAGGTTTCCTAATTTCCAACAGCTTCATCAGTACATGAGTACTAATAATGCTTGGTATGGAAAAGAAGAGCCATGGTTATCGTCACAGCTTGTTGGTTCCATTTAAGGGGGTATTCTAGCCTAGAACCTTCAAAAAATCAATTTTTTTTTATTTCATTTTTTGAAAGTATGTGCCTTTGAAAATATTGCTACCAGTGGATATTGTTGGATTTGATAATGAAGTTATTGACGCGTATATACATATTCGTATGAAATACTTTAAATACGTTTTTCTCGAAACCATATTTTAATAATCGAAAATCTCTGACCGAGCATGCTTTGGATTCTTTCGTAAATTAGTTTACTT
The DNA here is from genome assembly GCF_001483705.2 of Eufriesea mexicana. NCBI lineage: Eukaryota > Metazoa > Arthropoda > Insecta > Hymenoptera > Apidae > Eufriesea > Eufriesea mexicana. Next base: position 214,970 of record NW_016909433.1, read on the forward strand.
AGTTGGTTGCCTTCTCTCATGGTGCACTTTTTGACGAATAAATACTGTAACTTCGACGCAAACTTTCAATATACGGTCGATAAGTTATCCGATAAATTCGTTGCCACACTTTCGATAAGGTCTTACTGACTTCAAAATGTCCAGCTGATGGTAGATCGTGGCATTCGTTTAATATTTCTGGTAATTTCCTTCGTTGCACGATTAACAATGTTGCAGATGTTTTCTTAGATAATTTAACAATCCATTTTGAATTTTTAAAACATTCCAGATTGTTCTATCATAGGTTATTTCTTGAAAAAAGTAATCCATGTTTTACCAAAGAGGTAAAATATCTTGCCTTTTTAAGTAAAAGTTCTGTTTATTTGTCTCGTAATTATGAGTGTTTGATCTTCGAAATTTACAAATCGTTCAGGGAATTTCTTTTTCAACTTGCTCAAACTGATGTTTTTATTTTATCTATACTGAGCTTATATCACTTATTTTATGGTTATTTTAGTTTCCTTAGAAGTTAAGACTCTTGTACACTTTTGTTTGTCAATGGAGAATATTAAAATGCTATTCTTGCCGCCATTTTATCAAGTAGAAGAGAATAATGCGGGTATTTATATGATGACATAATAAAAGGAAACCTTTATAAATTTCTTGACTTTACTAATTTCGATAATTGAATTAACCCTCTATGGGCCCGTGTAACTTTCAAGTTACATGCTAATGTATGGGTATTTTATTAAATACTGCATTCAACGTTATCGTCTTGATCACTCCAGTTCCCGGTTTTTCTTTCGATACATTTATAATTATTTTTACAATACCTCCCGTGGTTCCATTTTTAAAAATACTAATTCCTTTTCATTTACCAGTTATTCGATCATGATAGGTTAGGTCCTCTATAGCTCCTGTGACCTTTTCTCCACAAGATGGCGTGAAAAATTATCTTGTCTATCTATTGCGCGTTATCTTGGTGCAATAGTACAACCGTTGTTAATTCAAACTTTCAATATGAATTCGTTATAATAAAATTGTCAAAACTGCTGAATTTATTGATTGATATTTGTTGATTTTATGTCACATACAATTCTTATAGTCAAGAAAAATATATATTCGGTCTATAGAGGGTTAAATGTAATTTCAGAATTTCCCGCTTTAAATCGCAGGGGTGAAACAAAATATCTGTTTTGATCGATATATTAGGCATATTAGGTCAGACTATGATACACTTTCACAGTCATCTATTGTTTTGCTGTGTTTTCAGAAGTATTTTCTTTCATAGGAACTTTACTTTGGGATTTTTCATTAGATTAAAACACACACCATTCTGTTCTTTTGCAGTCACGACACTGGATTCTTCATTTGTCTTTTTCCAACAAAAGACAAATATTACAGACGAAAAGTCGATTTTCTCAAAAACGAAGCTTCGAATGAAAAAATTTTATTCTTTATTTTCGATTTATTTTTTCATGTAAAATTACCCTCTCCTCGGTTATACTACCGTTGCTGAAACTCTATATAAAATTCTATATAAGGGGATGAAATTAACCTCCAAAGTTTCAGTATTTCTTCGTGTTTTGAAAATATTTATAAATATATTTTTGTGTTGTGTGCGTGTTAAAACACGTGTTTCGAATAATATCCCTTTCCTATTCATTCGTGTGATTTCAATTTTGTCTTCATTAACCAAATAGTCAGTCATTAACAATGACATTATATTATAACGGTATAGTCATTGCATAGCAGGTATATAATACTTCAAAAATCCACGACAAAAATGAATGATACTACAGAAATAGTCTAAATCAGCATGGCCTTCAGATTTTTATAGCGTTGGATTACCTCGACTTTTCGTGATATCAGATTAACCAACCGAAAATTTAATAGGACACCCTGGAGTACGAGTTCTTCGCAGTATTAGTAGAAATATCATAATTTCTCGATCTATCCATTAGCTACGTAAGGTGCGATCCATGTTCCACCTCATTAGTCGAAGCTATTAGAATATTGCCTACGTAGTAGTATGCAAAGTTCAAAGCCTGGAGTACAACGTCCACAAAATGTTAAAAGGTCATAGGTCATAACATTTTACTTCGGTAATTTCTTTGCAGTCTTCACGGTCAGTGAGAGTTTAACGACGTACTCTATGATAAAATCAGGATAGTAAAAATCATTGAAGGAATAAAATTCTTAGTCTGAGAGCAACAGATATTCTTACTGTTTCGTCAAAATAAATTTAATAAATTTTAAGTTCAAAAGCTGCTCCTGTTTCATGTATATATTCAATTCTATTTAAATATTCAAGTAAATAATTTTTTATTAAATAATCATTTTTATAAATCATTATATAAATATAAATTAAAATGATAAATGTAACTAATAGATTTATTGCATTAATTTTTCATCCAGGAAAATTTAATTAAGTAATAAAATAAGAAAAAATAATGTAATAATGTTCCACAATGTACTCTAGTGTGTACTTTCTACCAGCCCTAGTAGAAATTTGACTCTTCTTGATCTAATCAGGTATTCTGATCTCTATGATCTCTATGGATCATAACTCTGATAATTGTTAGTCGTGGATATTATATTTAATTAATATATTAAATATTTATTGAACAATATTATAGCACAGGCTAAAAATTATCGATGAAATATATCTAATCAGTTTTTTTCACGATACTCGTACACACGTTTACTCTCATTGAATTGTGAATTGCAACTGACCTATCCAACTACTCTCTCATTTGTTCTCTTTTCTTTCATACATCACATAAATATACACAGTCTATATCACACTTTATTCATTATACGTATACTTGATCCATACATTCTTTCTTACATACATTTATTTTTATATCAATGAATACATTTAAATCTATATCACCATTACCACAAGTGTCAACTAAAAACCACACTAATGTAGTTATAGTGTGATATAGTGTAATAATATTTAATAGTATATATTGAACGACCGAATTCAATGTACGCATGTCGATAAAGTAGAATCCTACTCACCTTAAGGCTTGCTGTGTACCTGAGACAAACTTGCTCCACTTTATTAAGCTCCTTTTATTAAGACCTGGGCACAGGCCCATATAATTCAACAATATAATATAGTGTAATAACGTGTAATAATTACGGTGTTAATCTCGTGCTCACGACTAATTTCTCAACAATATAAGTGCATGAGAAGTATTTAAATATTTAATACTTTGATATTTTGGTATTAAGTCTGAGTGTAATGTTACTCGTAAGAAAAAGATTATCAGTGTTATATATTAATTTCTAACGATGACAATGACCTAATAAAATTCCTTTGACGATTTGTATGCATACTTATCCAGTGGCGCTAGTGTTTTCCTATTAAACGCAGATGGCTGAATAATTTATATAAATAACGATCTACTGTTCGATATCGAAAAATATAAATTACTTAGTAAACATTTTTAATTTGAATACTTAAAGTGCGAAGCTAACAGTATCTCAATTATACCACATAACAATAGCAATTAAATGAAAACATGTAGTTCTATGCATTCATTTTTTTATAACCATGTCCCAAACATTCCTGACATTCCCTCAGGGCTGTGCCTATTCCAATACCACAATATAAATAAATAACTTATATTGTATTATCATATTATCATGTCGGTATACGCTGCCAAGAAGCTAAAAGTACAATATGCAGTGACGTGGATAGTATCAAAGGTGCAATCAGGCAGAACCAAAAGAGCCTACCTGCTTTTATATCGTCTTATGAAATTTTTGTAACACAGGCATAATATAGTTGATTTGAACAATATAGAATGGTCATGAATTATTATAAAAGGTGCCCTAAAATTCATGCAAGAAGTAATTTTGATAGAAAACCCAGGTTTTTAATTAAAAATTGTAAATATTCAACAATGAAGATGCGTTGTTCTTGAGTGTAGCGCTCCATTTTAATAATAATTTAATAATAACCCTGAACTGTCAGCTGTTAGGCTGTCTTCTTTTCGTTGGCAACACTGTACCGCATAAATGGCGCAAAATTCAAATCTTGTGTGAATTTTGGAACACCCTTTATTTCAGTAGGGTACATAATGATTCTAATAAAGGACAATAAAGGTGCAAGAAAATTGATTAGACATTGATACTGGTAGGAAAATTTTGACGAATTCAAAAAATAGAATTAAATAAAAGTGTGAACTATATAGTATTTCAATGGTACTGCCAATAAAGAGACAAGGTACACCGATTTCTAGATTTGTGGTAGGTATGTACACCGTTCAATTCGTTTTGGCGCTAGCAACAATACTATGACATCAAAAACGTATACTGCCATTTTAAGAAGTTAGGGTAACCTCGATCGTTTTACGTAAAAAGTATTTTTTGAGAATCAAGAATATGGACACATGTAGCCCATCAAATAATAAAAGAATTTTGTCTGAAATATTTTTCAATTGCACTACCGGAAATGCCTAGAAAACGGTGATAAGACTTAACGCGGACACTATATATACATTTAACTACTATAAATTAAATTTAAAGAATGAAAACCTGGTTCAAGGATCGTTTTCTAAAATGTGAACTTGAAAATAGTTAGAGATAGGGGAAAAAGGTTTTAAATAAAAATTTACCGATTATCGATATATCAAAACAAAATACTTTAGTTTACGAAAAATCGATTTTTGGAATATAATTTTATCCTTTAAACTTAAGTTGCAGCAGATAAAAGAAGCATGTATTAATTCTGCCTACTGTTCAATCCTATAATATTTCATTCCAATTGAATCTTCTTTGTGGAAATATAAAATTCCAGTTTTGGAATTATTATTATTATATGATACATTTTAATAATTCGAATAGATTGCATTACGACAAGGAACTTGCAATGTTGACATTAATCATATTACCGTTATTCGACTTTTTCTCGTGTTTTTGGTTTTGCTCGTCGATGTGTGTATTAACCCTTTGCACTTGAAAGGAGATTCTCAATCACCAAATGGGAAAATTGAATTATAATTTTGAATATAGATGAACTTTCCGTATCAAATTTAAGCTAATGCAACGATACATAAAGCATTCAAATAAAACATTCATTTAAACACGATTCCTATTGATGTTATTGCGAAAAATGTGATTGCATTTATAGCAGAAAATTTTCAAGTTAATGTTTCGCTATGGTGGAAGATTTATTTGTTACAAGAAAGTGGCGAGTCAAAGCTTTGAAGCTATTATGAAATTGACGAAATTTTGTACAGTAAAATAAAAAGGAATCATTAAGTTACAGAATTATTTTATTTCGGTATTTCATGTATTATTATTTAAATTAGTGCATTGTTATTTAAATTATTTAATTACATTATATTCGTATTGTTTAAATTACGTTATTATTTAAATTAGTATTCAGTGGTATTTAATATTTAGTATCATATTCTGACTGACAACAGAAAATCGACTGTCGAATGTGAAGGATTAATATCAAAAGTCATGAAGAGATTGGAATGAATGGAATGAAAAGAAACAAATCACAATTAAATGTAAAACAGCATATACTATGCATTATTCAGAAGATAGCTCGCATGACAACAGAGGAGGAGGGGAGTAATCCGATCGCACCGTCTGAGCCCTCAAGGACACGCTGGCCTTGTTCCATACTGTCATTTCGGGCAATAAGGAAAATACGCTTACTTCTTTTTTTACGATTCTGGGCAAAAGTCGGCCTATCGGGTTATAACACTTCAGCATCGCAAATTTTTCGCGTGCCTTTTGAGCTGAACACTGCATAATATATTATAGCATAGAAAGAATTGAACACGTGACAAAAATTCAAAAAAATATTATGTAAATGTAAAACGGTAAGATGATTAAAATTGGAATTACTAATTGTTTGCACATTATCGTGATAATCGAGAACGATTGTCAAAATTATCGATATATGAACCATTCATAGGCCAGTAATTAATCTCACTTTTTGAATCTCTCAAAATTTTTTAATTTTTGGTTTCTCCTTTTGTTGCGTAGGATTAATTGATTTGGCAAGTGGGCGATTCATATAGTTCCTTATAGTTGTAATAATAAAAATTCGTAAATTACCAATTTCATATTTCTAGAAAGTATATTTCTATCATATTTCTAGTTCGGATTTGGTTAAAATTTTTGTATGGATTAGTAAAACAAATAATATATGTAGACAATGTGTACATATTTTTCTGAACTATTGTAATTCTAATTTAAAGGATTATTGTTGTAATCCAGTCTAAAAAGTCGATTTTTTTTTTACATTTTTCAAAGCGTATGATTTCGAAAATGTCTGTATAAAAGGATTTGCTTGAATTCGTAAAACTAGCAAAGTTATAGATGTTTAAAGTGCGGTATACAGGCATTGTATAACGGGTAACAAAAACTTCAAACGCGTTTTTTTCGAAATCATATTTTTTGAACTGACTAAAGGGATATCTCGCGTTTTAGTTGACCGATTGACTTGAAACTTGAAGGAGATCTTCACTGGATGTCCCTCTATCACGTGAACCATGAATTTCAAAATTTGATGTTTCTTTCTATTTTTGTTTACCACCCAAAAGGACGAAAAGCACAAGGAAAATCGATATTTAAATTTCAAAATGCTATCCTTTCTACAATTTTCGAAATTTCGCTGTTTTTGTGGTACATGTTATAGCTGTATTTATACTAAGATACTTTTTGGTTTTTTCGTTTTCAATAACCAGATGGTCCGGAATCACGTCAGCTATTCGAATCCATTTTTAAAACAATGATATACTTAAGGCTGTATAATTTCCACAATTTCCATTAATTTTGTTAAAAAAAAATTGTAAATATTTTCTAAGCATAAATAAATCTGAGCGTGAAAACTGCATGCCAATATGTATTATGGTTCCATTAGAAAAAAATTCCAAAGAAGTCGATTTTTATTGGCCGGGTTACAAGAATACCCCTTTAAGTCGGGTCCGCACTTGCGTATCTGAACATCGATTCCTAAACTGTTAACTCGTAAATATTTAAGGAAAATAGAAAATAGTTTCTTAATAAAAATTGAAAAATTATCGGCATATTAAAAGAAAATACATAAATTTTCAAAAAATTGTTACTCATTTCCAAATCAGTATTTTGGGACTTTCATATAGGGAATTAATAAATATATATACATACATACATTGATAATTTTGAAAATAGTTTAAGATTTTAGCACGATAACAAAAAAATAATTAGTAATTTTAATTTCAATCACCTTTCCTTCACATCATATTATTTTTGACAATTCATTTTGTTCTCTTTTGCTTCTGGCTGTAAATTGTAAATACAGGGTCAACTTGTCGATGAACCTCTCATCCTCTGATTTCGATAATTTTTGAATATCTTGTGACATTTCTGCTCACTGTAGCGGTTGCTGCTGTCTCCACCGATTCTTGGAATTGAATTCCCGGAATACCGTAGATACTATAGCATTGTTTTGATAATAGACGCATTTTTACCTCGATGGTAACCGCACAATTATTTCTTGTAACTATATATCTTTTCCCTACTCTACTTTGGGATGAAGTTTCGAAAAATTCTATTAGATGAATTCGAGATCGGGATGAAATATGGCGAGGCCTCGAGGGGCAGGGAGTGAACGCTAAATGTAAAATTTAAGCTTTTGAAATTTGTTAGTTTCCGAGATATTAATAAAATACTTTTGGTACTACACATTGAATTCTGCGTATACGTACACGTCCGTGACAGTGTATACATGAGTCTTCGTATACTACAGTACGTGACAGTGCACACACCCTGTAGTTCCCAGCGTTCCTTGAAACTAATGCAATGTATACGTGTGTTACATATGTATTCATATGTATAATATGTTCGGTCCTTAATGATACAGAAGAATATTAACTACAGTTTACATTTCTTTCTACAAATTTTACTTGTTTATGTAAAAACACAAAGCAGATCAATTTTCTTCTCTGAAAATGAAAAGGCTTCTTATACATTTTCAAGTGCTGAATCGAATTTGGCTGCAAAAATTGCTTATCATCTTAGGTTTATGAAACAAATAAATAAAAATATAAATTTTTACCATTTTTAGAAAAGTATTCTACAGATAGTAATATTTTTCAATATCTTTATCTACGTTGGATAATGTTAGGTATCTCAAAATTCACGCAGGAAATTTTGATAGAAAACACAGGTATTTATTAAAGATTGTAAATATTGCTCAGCAATGAAGACATGTTCTTCCGTGTAGCATTTCATTTTTAATAGCTGAACTATCAGCTGTCACGCTGTCTTTTTCTTTCGTTGGCAACACTTTAACGCACAAATGGCGCAAAATTCAAATCTTGTGGAAATTTTGGGACACCTTATAATAGCCTTCTGTTATAAAATCAAATATGATTTATAATGAATCGAATCTTTTTTTCAAAATATATTGCTTTAAAGTTACGCGAGAAATATTGTTTCTTCATTCTGTCGCACACTGTATTCTTTCTATAAACACCGGTAGCAGTCGCCAACAATCATTATACAACGTTACGTAAAAACCCAAGTATATGTTATTATAAAAACGCAAAAATTGATAAATTCTAGATTTTACCGATAAATTCTAATATTTGTCAAACCAAAATAATAAAAGTTCGAAAAAAGCATTACATAAAAGTTCGAAGAAAGCATGTTTCCATTTTAGATATTTATCAAATATTTAGGTATTATCAGGTATTTAGCAAAAATTTTCTAACACTGGTTAGTAAAAGTCCGAAATAAGCAATGAGTTTGCATATTTCATATTATGTGAATCATGGCAAAAAAACAAAAAGACACTAACAGACGGAATTGTAATCAAGCCTATCTCACACAATGAAATGAAATGTAATCCGAACCTAACCTAAATCAAAATGGATTGTTCGCAATATTGGTAAATGATGTTAATAAATCTCAACATTTACGGAAATGATTTGGTAAATATCTGTTTAATTGAGGGTTAAATTATGTACTTATGTTATATATAGGGTGTCCCATCTAAATTGATCCAGCCGAATATTTCCGAAACTATTGATGATACGGAATAATGTTTCAGACGAAAGTTTGTTGATTTGGGTTATGTTTAGGTTAGATTAAGGAACATATAAAAGAAAAAAAATGATCGGTAACTAATGTTTTATTTCAAATTCACGTGTAAAACTGCTAACTTTTCGAGATTTTCCCTTAATTATTTAGTTTTCTTACCCGACATTTTTAAGATTCTCGAACACTTTCAGAATTTTCAAAGATCTTCAAAATTCTCGAAAATATTCGAGAATTGGGACCATACTTTTGAGTTCCCGTCTCGACTCGAACATCGGAATCCGGCACTCCACTAATAATATCTGAATCCGTGAGAAATGGTTTAACCGATCACTTTCTGTCAGAGGTAGTATTACAGTGCCTTCTATGTGGATATTATGATATCTAAACCATGTTTTTTCAGCAAGTGCCTATTCTATGCAATGTTTAATGCACCTTCATCATTGATCTCTACATGTACCAGAATCTCTGTTTCCGTGGACTTTGTTAATACGAAATATTTTTTATCTTTCAAATACTTTTATCTAGATGGTAATAGTTGCACACTTTAAAATGACGAAATGCATTTTTCTCTCGATGATAGTGACGATAATTTTCCAATTGGTCACCTGTTACATACAGAGTATTTAAATTGAACATCTACATTTCCGTTGCTATGAAAGTTAGGAAAAGCTGATAAAAGGTTTAAATGATTCTAAAGTATGCATTTGCCGGTGACAAATAAAAAGAAAGTTTTATCAAAGTTATAGTAATGAGTTTTTTAAGGACATCGATATTTTTTGGAGCATTAATATTTATTTTTTTAATGCGATATTGTAGCCGATATTAAGATGAGTTCAATAACATTTAATTCCATGATTTGGGATGATTTTGAAAACGAAAAAATGTGTTGACATTTAAAAGATACAACACTGAGAAACTTACCTTATTTATTGTAAATGTGTAAACTGTTGACCGCCCCTGAAGTAATTAATTTTGAAATAATTAAAATTAGAATTAGAATTAACTTAGCATTTTCAAATTATTCCTCTTAATACATTTAAAAATAGAAACTGGACAGCTGTACCTCATGACCAAACTTAACTATACAGATTTTATTTCTTTCATAAGTAAGAAAGGAATGTATGTTAAATTAAAATAACGTTTTACAAAATATTGTACAAAGCAAAATTATAAAGTTTAATATTAGATATTAAGTTTTATATAATGTAACCATCCATGAAATACTGAAATAAAATAATCCTAAATATTTGTTAGTTCACGTATGATTTTTATCTGTATTAGTTGTAAAAAATGTCATTAACTATTTATTAAATAAGCTTTGCGTTATTATTTTCTCATAACAAAAAAAAAATCAATAGTGCAAAGAATTAATATCTCAATGATACCTGAATATATCTTCATATATAAATTATACAATATATTTATATAATATGTGCAGGCTATCTCGCGGTAAGTGTCGTTTGATATAACACCTAAGCGGTAGGTGAGAGGAAAAAATGTAGAAATTTTTATCATTATTTTTTTATACAGAATGTCATGACAAAAAATTTGTATTTTTATTTTTTCAAGGTTATTGTAAGGTCAATTCGTGTTTTTTAAATGGGATACTATATTCTTGTTTTGGTATTATGAAAGTACAGAAAAAAACACGTTCAACATACGTCTTTGAAATAACTTTGAGGTAATTTGTCGATGAGATCTCTTATGAAAAGTTCCACTTTCTTCTGCTCTTGACACAAAACGCTAGATAGTGAACGTTCTTGCTGATAATGCATCTCTATTAGGATATGTTTCAGCATACAGTCTTGCTACTATTAATACATAATACATATTTTAATACATAAATATCCTTATTACATCATCCAAGAATTAGAATTACATTAACATATTCAGTTGAGAGCACCATTTTTCTTTCAATAATCGTTACTAAATAATTATACTTATTGTTAATAATTTACAGTAGTCGATAGTTGACAATTGACAGACTGATAATGACCAAATAGACCAAAAATTGAAGAAATCACTGCCGATATGTATTAATATTTCTTATGCAAAGTAATAGAGACATTGATTTTTATCTGTTTTGCAAACTTGATTTATCTCAAGGTTATTTTAAACGTGTATATGCAATATGCTATATATTAATACTAATAATTTGCTATAACTCTACAAGAATGATTAGAAACATTAACTTTGTGCATTATTTGTGTATCAATATATACAATGGGGAATGGAGAGAATTTAAGACAAAGATCTATTATCTCAGAACATTGTTTACATTAATGGTAGGAAAAATTTAACCTTTTAGTAAATCCTGTATTAATTGAAGAATAAATAAAAGATTATTAAACCATAACAAATATAAAATGAAAAAATCATTTATGGAAATTAAAGAAATTTAAATGAAAAGCAAATTCACAGAAAATAATTGAAACTAAAAAGTAATAAGAATACGAAAAACTAACACACTGGTCAGTAAACATTAATACAACTCAGCAAATTTTAAAGCACATGTAGCAAAAATAATGGCACTATAGAAACTCAGATTATGTACCATTTTTTATAGAAATGAATAACAGATCCTAGACATCACATTAAACTAAGTAAATAAACGTATTTAGTATCTTCTCTTTTTTCCAGAAATACTTTAATTGTGCTTACAATGACACATTCTATTAAAAACATTATTGTATAATGTTTACTATTAGCATTCAATTAGGAGCATTAATATGTAAGATTTGTTGTTCACTATATAAAATTATTCTTTATCTAAGTGTAACATAGTCAAAACTAATAGAATTCTATGAAAAGTTCTGTATAATTCAAAAATATAGATATATGCTATTAATGAAATCATAGCAAGTTAATATCCTATATTAACAAATGCTTCCAAATAATTTCTTCTATTCCTTCCACCAAAATATGAAGGAAACATTTGTTTTTTAATAAAGGATATAATTTATTAATCGCTTATCTTTGAATATTTATGAATATTTTATATAAATATTCATCAAAATAATTTATACTGTTTAACATTATTTGATCAAGATATCTTATTCAAAATATTTTAATATTTTGAGAAATTTGAGCATGTAAGTAAACAAAATACATAACTAAATGATTTATGATGGAAACATGATATACTGAATATAAAATTTACGATAAGTCTTTTGGATATTCAGTGAGGTACATATACATAGTATAACATTTTTTATGTTTCAGAAATTCATATATGATTAGACATTGTCAAAACTCCACTGCTTATGTAGCACATGATACCTTCAGGATCTTGGTACTTCATATGTCATAAGATATATTTTACATTTTCATTTACTCCTGTTTTGTTTTCTATATTAACTCCACTATCATTCCATATTATTTGAAACCAATTAAAATCTATGATCACTAAACAGTCAGAGTACATTGCTTATCTCCTCTTTAAAAATATTTTTATTTTTTAAAACTTATATTAGTTAATTTAACCCTTTTACCTATTTAGTAAAAGAATAACCTTAAATGACTTTGAAACAATAACTAATTGAACAAAATATATGGTTCCAATTAAGAAATAAAAATTACATTTAAATATTAGAAATATGATATATAGAAGAAAAAAAGAGCGCAATATAAAAAATATATTTCAAAGCAGTGAAAGTTTAATCTAAAATATTTTTGCCCAATATCAAGTAATTTGGAAAATGATCACATTGGGATGTAACTATATATATTTAATGAGAAAATAAAATTTTTGACGAAAAAGCATTATGCCAATTTTTTTTTTTTTTTTTTTTTTATGTGTATAGTTATACATATTACCATTTATTATAGCTAGTAGTTTTATATTGCATATGAAATATTTGTTTAAATAAAATTTATAATGTCCCAAAAAATCTAACAATTGCAATAGTTTGTAACATTTGTACATTCTAAATCCTTCGGATATGAAGGAATTAAAAAGAATTATATTGTTTATCGTTTTATATCGTGAATAATATACGAAATATATTATCAAAGGGAATCGCCAGAATACTCCGATTATGAATGCTAACTGCACGTTTCTTTACAAATAAATTGTACTTCATTAAAATGATTTTTTTTCACTCTATTACCTGTTTTTACTATTTTATCTTACAGATATTAAATATTAGTAGGAAAATATCTCAGTCACAAATAATTTTCAATAATAACTTCCTAAACGCGTAGAACTCACTATTTTCACTTAAAAATTTTTTCTAACTTATAATATATCTATTGGTAAAAGGAAACAGTTATAATTAATAATCCTTGTAATTAAGACATATGTCACATATTATAATATATTTCATATTATAATAAATATTATAATAAATATAATTTTATTATGATGAATATTATAATAAATATAACATCATTCAAATAAATATTATATTATAATAAATAATATAATTGAAATATTATAATATAAGCAATGACAAATTTTTCATATAAAGATAGCATTATAAAATGTTTTATAAAATATACACACATTTTCGTTTTTATTACACTTTTATTCGTAATTTTATTATATGATTAATATCCTTATAACATATCAATTTAAAAAAAAAATTAATGTTTTAACGGTTTGTTTTAATTATTCTAATTATAATAAATATAATAATTACAATAATAGGTTGATGTGTGTGTGTTTCAAAAATCATAAAAAAATATATGCATAAGAAAAGCTGTATTCATAAAGAAGTCAAATTTAAATATGAAAAATTCTGAAACATAATCTGTTTCCCTACTAATGTAATTTGCAAATTACGTTTTTAATTGTACTTCTACATATATAAAATTTTATCACATAAGAAACTTAAATACGTTTTTTATATTTCGTTCTATATAGTGTGCCCCATCCGTTTAGAATGTTATTATATACGGTTTTTGCAAAATTTAAACAAAGTTGCCAACACAAATATCATACGTTCCCCTTACTAGATATAAAAAAGGATGAAAAGTAAAAATATTATTAAAATGTCGATATAATGACTAGATTATAACTTTGATCTAACTATACATTTAGCCATGGATACGATTTACATAGATTTGTACATTGTCTAAAATTTTATTTTCGCATTCCTTTTTAGATTGTTTTTTTCTTTAAGCTACTTTTTATTACATTTTTATCTGAATATTCACACTTCTTTTATTACATTATTGTTATTATTTTCTCCATTACATTTCATTTGCAAATAACGTTCTATTATTATTCCTTCTTGTCGTTCACTTATTTTTTTTTCTTTTATATGTAAATTCGATTTACCTTTTCAAATTCAAATACTTTCAGACCTCTTAAGTTAAAATTAATTAATGATATTTTGCAAATTTTTAATATTATGTTGCTGAATTATTTTTAAAGCAATGCTTTGAATATATTTGGAACTAATTTTCTTTGTTATAAAAGAATGAGTTAATTTATTTTCTAACCTAAATAATTACGTATTAGCATCGGATTAATAATATTGTTGAATTGTTATATTTATGAAGAAAATTCTTGTTAACGTCAAATATGTTAAGAAAGTGTTTTTTTTCTTTTTTTTTTTAAATTTGATTTCTTCTTTGAAAATTTTTAATGCTTCAAACACAAAAACTCATTTATCAAATTTAAGTACTTTTCAAACTATTTTATAATTTTGTTACTTATTTTCTTGCATAACAACTCCAATGGTACTGTTACAAATAGAACATTAACAGAATTTATTAATTAAGGCTCGGATTCTGACCAATATCCCACTGAATTTCAATTCTGGGCCATTTTGTTTGAAGTGCTGTTAACATGGGGTTGCTTTCCATAATACCCTTAATAGTGCACTCCAGCAACACTGCTTGACCTCTATGATAAATCACTTTATTTTCTGGATTACTATGTTGAAGACCATTATAATGATATAATGGAAATGTATCTGGACATGTTAGTGGTTCTTCAGGGAAAAATTCATCCATGAAGTTAGTACGCAAGATAATTCCCAAATTTTCATTGTCCAATTTTTTCTTCATTACATTGACACTGTAATAAAAATTTAAATTGCAATTTATAAAATTAATATTTAGTACAAAAAAATAGTAGTTCAAACATATTTTATTCATTTCAATTATCAAACACTGAACTCATTTAAAGTTTTTCATAGGATTTAGAGTATTAAGGCAAAAAGCAGAAATGTGATATCGATGATGACACTCATAATGAAATAGATATCAGATACGAAATGTATACTTAAATGGACAAAATTTTTAGGAAAAAATTTCGAATTTTTTTTGTTTGTTTTATATTAAATAAAATATACATATATAGTTATGAAAATACATAGAAGACATAACATAATATACAAGATGTTTTATTTTAATCTTTACAGTGATTATCTCCTAATCTATTTGTTATTTAAGAAATATTTCAAATTCTTTATTTTTCTTTATTTTGACTGATATATTTTATGATTTATATAATTTTTATATAAATACATATAAGTGTCTCTGAAATTTGAATGTAATCTTTGTTTTTGTAAATGGAGTTATGTATTTATCTTTCTTTAATTTCAGGTATATGTAACTTCTAAGAACATTTAAGGTCATTTACAATTATTATCTACTATACTTGAAGGAACAACTTTAGGAACAAGTATATTAATTTAATCTACTTTTGAATAATATTTTTATTGTCTTGAAAGTTGTTCTTATGAACATTAGTAAAAATATTATTCTTTATTTTAGTATGTAATACATTTAACCACAGTCAGTCACAAAAATATTAGAACACCTGTATGATCTTGAATTCTAGGCTTCATATTTCAAATAAATGTACAATTGGCAACAAAAACAAATGTTACATTGTATTATAATACAGTATATGTGTTATTTATGCATACAAAAAATGGTTTAATTTTCCCATATAGTTGGAGAATAATAAAAGATAAACTCTAAAAATGTGAAATTTTGTCAAAATATACAAAAATATTGAGACACTTTTTTAATTTTAATTATAAAATACAATTTACTCAACATTTAATATTTAGGTGGATATAATTTATATTTGATAATCGAGTTCGCATATTCTGAATTATTTTTTCCAAGTAGTCAAATTAGAAAATTTTCTTCTATTCTTTTGACAAATAATCTCTTAACATATTTATAATATTTTTAGATTCTCTAGAATCTCTAGATTCTACTAGATTCAAGTCATGTATTTAGGAAGGGATCTTTAACACTTTTAAACAATTGTAAAGTAAGAATTCCTGTATAATCTAGCCTTTGTGTTTTATTCAGGATCAATTATCCTGATAAAATTGAATTCCCCATATGCCTGGCACTTTTTTTAAAATTATATTCCAAAATATTTAAATACATATTTTTATTCATAATACTGTCTAGAAATATTAATTCACCAACATTGAAGTTGAATATGTAAGCTCATGTCATCATTGATTGACTATCATGTTTTACAGTTTTAAATGTTTTAGATTCATCTTTGGATTCATCTTATTTGGATTTCTCTTTCTTTTTCCCACACTATAACTCTTCCATTACCAACATAAATATAAAAATTTTTTTGTGCATAAAAATTATATCATTCTATCACTCACTTTTTTTTGATAGGTGAATAATATTCTTTATCTTTTATTAATTACATTGATAAATATTTTTTTCTTAGCTATCCGACCATGATATCCTTCTGATCTCAGTAGTTCTCATATAATTTCTGCATATACTCTAATATCAAATTCCTCATCATCTCGAATATCAAATCTTTTGATCAACCTCTTTTTGGTCTTAAATGAATTTTATCTCGTCGCGATATGTTCTTATTATGTTTTACACAAAACTCTTTTTAAGATATTTGTAATTTCTCGCACTGACTTGTTTTCGTAGTAATGTATCACTAACTTCTATTTCAAACGTGCTATTTTCCTTGTGAGTTAACGGCATTACGATGAGTCGCATCTTTTATTGTTTAAAAACACGCCTTTTCAACCATATAAAACCATGTACTATTGTAAGTGTCCCAATATTTTTTTGATATAACATTTTGCATTTTTTGGCAGGTTTATCTTCTATTATCGCTCAACCATGTGAAATATAAAGCTTACAATTCAATATTATACTGGTGTCCCAATATTTTTGTGATTGACTATATATCAGTAAGTTTTTGCAATGGAGAAATTCTTGCCATCATTTTACAGTTATATTTGGAACAATCATAAATAAAGTTTAATGATTTTGAAAACTCATATGTTCTAACACAATAAATTTATCTCGATACCAGCAAAAATGATATACACTACATCAATTACAAAATTCACTGAAAAGTTACTTTAAAATTTGAAAGATATCTAACCTAGACATTATGTACATTATACTATACATATTTAAAAGAGTAAGTCCCATTTGAAACATTTAGTCAAATAACACATATTTTGAGAGATAATCACTGTAGAAATTAAAGTAGGAAATTTTGTACATATATATAATGCCACACATACAATACCATAAGACAAAATTAAATGGTATTGAGTACTGTATAATCTGGAAATAATTTCATGTATTTTTATATGTGAATGTATCTGAAAAATAATTGTATCCTTTTGTAAATGGAATCTTATCAATTTTACTGAACTTAATATATTTATTCATAATTCTATCAGACTTCATCATATGCTGACATAGTAGCAAGATCAATTATAGTTGAGTCAAACTATGTATTAATTATATTGAAAAGTACACTAATTTCTGAAATAATAACTTAAAATATTTTTGGGAAAAATAAAGAGTTTGAATTCGAATTAATACTCTATGAAATCCATCACTAAGAAACCCATATGATTTCAATATGATATGGATTTTTCCATTTCTAGGTATTGTTAACAATGGCTTACAAAGAATTAGAATTCTTTTAGATATCTTAAATATTAAACATAATTTAGTGATAGCAAATTAGTAATTAATGAGAAAAATTGAATTAGGAAATTAATTAAATTTTCCTACTTTACTGTGTAATTTTAAATGTCTACAATTACAAACTATAAATGGTCATTGATATCAATGGTTATTCAAATCAACTGAGTTGATATTTTTTTTGTAATATTAAATAGTTAACATTGATCCCATACCAATGCTAATATTTTATCTCTTTATCTCATGTATCTTGATATACCTTGTTTACCATCTTTGTTGTTTAATCCTATATAAAGTGACTTATAAATGTAACATTTGTGGCCAATAACAAAAATTGGTTTGCTCTATTTCTATAATGGGTGAAAAAAGGTAGACTTGTTATATTATGATTAAAGTTAATCTGCATTCTTTTCATAGAACTTCTTATGAAGCATGCACATAATTGGTATTTGAAAAAGATTTTAATATGAGTTACAACAATATGTAATCGAAAATACATGAGATATTTAATTATTTTTATTTAAACTAGAGATACAATATAAACATAAAAGATTTCTGGGTCTTGTTTAATTCTCATTTATGGATATATTACATATCAAACTTCAGATTTTTAAATGGTAATAAACATATGATTTTTGTAATAAAAAATTTATGCACTATATATATGTATGTATAATACATACATATGTATATATATATGTATAATACATATATGTGTGTATATATATATGTATAAATATATATCTTATACTAAATATTATTTTTAAAACTCTTAAAACTTATATTCTAATTTTAGATAAAATCTCTTTTTTGTTAATTTTGGAAAATTCATAAAAGAAAAAACTGTTAGAGAAATATGTTTAATATAAATTTTAAGGTAATTTAGTAAGAAACAATAATAATAAATGTTTAATATAAAATACACATTTTACAATATAAATTAGTACTACTCACTAATCTGTGTCTGCAACCAATCCAAGTTCAGCGAGAACATCTTGTAATGAATTGGCAGATATAAAATCATTTCCTTCGGGATCAAATTTTCTAAAAACTCTTTTTGCTTGATCTGCTGGTGTTTCAGGGCTCACTAGCCTTTTTTCAGTAGAAAATAATACAGTCAAATGAGTTTCTGAACCCAATACCCAAATAGGATGTGATGGAGATTTTAAGAAAGTTCCTACTTCACAATAACATAAATGTTCTAGAAGTGCAAGGAATCCTATTGTATTTTGTTTATCTATCCCACGCAATTCTGAAATTTGTAAATTATTTCAATATTAATAACATAAATATTTTATAATGTTTAATACAATAAAAATTAATTTAATATAATACTTTCATTATGAGGATAGTGAAACATATAATTTTGTGTTAAATGTTTGCAATGTTATCATGTACTATTTTTTTAAAGTATTTGTTAAACCACATATTAGCCATTCTATTATACTTTCTTAATACTTATTTAGACAAGAAGACATGGATTTAATCTATATACAAAAAGTATTTAAGTTCATTTAAAACATTGTACTATTATATAACACATTTGTATTGTTATCAGTGAATAAAAGATATATCCTTTGGAAGGTAGTTGAAGCCTATAGTGTGAACTGTTAGTTTTGAATTTTGTAAGGTTATAAATTTTTCCATGCTTACTGATAATGTGTTTGAATTAAATTAAATAAATCGGATGAAATTAATCTCTAATTCGTGATAGGGTTTTGACATAAGTTTATATTTTAACTTAATAACAAACTGAAGAAATGTGTATTCTGTGGTACATACTTGGTATTTCAATTGTATGATATAGAATCTACATCTCTTCTATATTATTATAGAATTATTATAGGATGACTCACTTAAGATTAACAATAGATATTAGATATCCTGAATATAATATAATGTACACCAGAAATTTTTTCATATTTGTCGAGATTTCAAAGCTATCGAATTTTTGTTTAAATGGAATAATATATTCTTATTGTCGCTATATGCCATAGAAATTCAAAACGAATCCAATGTTCTGTAATATAATACTATAACCTTCATGTGACATTGAGTATGAAAAGTTCATAATAATTGAGGAATTGATGCCAATATTGAAATAATAACGACAAAAATATTTAAAGAACAATTAATGAAGGTTCATTTATATTACTGAACCATTTTTTATCGATAATACTTTGAGTATCTATCTCATATTTTCCGGTGTTGCGGGGATGCCTTTATAAACTTCAAAAATATCTAGTGTAAGATTTGATTACCAATTTGACGTGTTGTGGAAATTTTTTACTGATTTTGACAATAAAAATATGTCATTATATTTAAAAAAAATTCGACAACCTTAAAATCCCGCAAAATAGAACCTTATAATATTTGCTCCTCTAAACTAATCTGTTTTTCTCTGATGTTTTTTTCTATTATTTTCTATTATTACGTATATAATGTACAAGAGCATCTTATTTAATATTATATATGGTACTAAAAAATGTTTCAAGCAAAAGTTTAGTGATTTTACAAGGCACGAAATCTTATGTTAGTAAAATTTTTCTAAGTAAAATAAAAATAAAAAAATATAAATGTAAATAATATAATATATAATATTTAATATAAATATAAAAAATTTAAAAAATTAAAAAAAAAGAATAAATGATTCATCGTGTTTAAGCTCGCGCGCATTGTTTTGAAATAATTGCGACGAGTTAATTCGTTATCTCCGATTAATGGTTTAATAATGGATAGTAGAATGCACATTTAAACTGAAAAATATATTTTCGAATATCAACTGTAGCATGGTAATGCCAATATCTAATATTAACATTAAAGTATCTTTTAAACCAATAATTTTTTGTAATAAGTAGCTTAGTATACAAAATAAATTTTGTATATACTTTATTATATACAAAATAACGATCTGTATCGATTAATCCATTAAAAAAATACGTTATAAGAATATATCATATAATATAACATTAAAATAAAAAACTGCCCCTAATATAACCTCTACGTGTCTGCCTAGAAAGAATCTACTAACATAGGATTACGTGTCTTTTGAAATCACTTAATTCTTGTTTCAAGCATTCTTTAAGCCTCGCATGGCGATGGCCGGGTCTGCGGTAACCCGTTTGAAGTTAAGCGCATGTACATATGTGACACACTGAGTGGCTAAGGAAAAGAAGCATTTCACTCAGTCAGTGTGGAAGACGCAGATGAGAGTTCTTTAGTACATTATTTCAGTATCTTATAAATATTACATTATATTATATATTCCAGAAGAGATGGCACAGCGTGTTTATATCCTCAGGGCTGACTGACTCCGCTGAGACTCCCTCGATCACAGGCAATGACCGCTATTGGCCAAAAATGGAGACAAAAATCATTGACAGGTCTTAGCGAGATCGAGTGAGATAGAATATGGCAGCATTATCGTAGTCTTTGAAGCTACAGAAAAATAACGCCGAAGCTGCCATATGTTACCTCACTCGGTCTGGCTACGGTCCCGTCGACGATCTTCGTCACTCTTCGACCAATAGCGGTCACTGCCTGTGATCAAAGGTCTCAGTGGAGTCAGTCAGTCCTGAGGATGTTAATATCAATGATAAATAATAATAATAATAATAAATATCAGTAATAAATAAATCAGAAAGCGTTAATATTAATAGTTTCGGAAATATATGAATGGATCGATTTGAATGGGACGCCATGTTGTATTTATAAATGCACGAGTCTTTACGAATTTTCTTTGCTGCGCGTAAAATTTTGCCAAACTCGTTGAATTACGTGATTCTCTTTGTTAAAGAACATCTGCATTGTCTGATTAAGTATATAATACAACGTAGAGCATAAAAATGTCTTACTCAATCCTCCAACGTCTTGATCATGATCCCAAACATGGCTGACTGCTCTGCCAGTAAGCATCAGGTTTATAAGGCTCTGATTTCCATAGCCATACGTTGAATCTATCATCGATTCTAATGGATCCGACATTTCCGAACGAATTTCAGTGACACCCTTGGTAACAATTACGCTGTAGAGAAGCAATAAGATACCATATCGATCTTTCAACATTTCTAACCTCTCGGAGAAAAATTCTTCCACGTGTTCGGAGCTATTCGTTGTAAACAGCCTACAGAAAAAGAAAATCATCGTTATAGCAAATTTTAAGTACTATGTGCATAATCTTAAAAAATACACATTGTCTGAAAATAATGTGTCAGATAAATGAAAACTTGGTAACATATTGATACTTATATAATACAGAAGAAAATGTTATGGATATAAAAATATCGGTAGTGCACAAGAGTTACTATGTAATTGCACACTCTATGATGTATCGACACGTTTCAAATTTTTAAAATTGTTCCTTTGTAAATTATTGATTAAAGTAAATTATTTGTGAGTATAAATTATCTTTTCCAATATCGGTATATTTATATAAATATATAGTATATATAGTATATTCTCTTTCCATATTTACTGTATCTATAGGGTACCCTAAAATTCACGCAAGCTTTGAATTTTGCGTCATTTGTGTAGTAAAGTGTTGTCAACGAAAAGAAGATACTAAGATAGTAAGATACTAAATTACTAAAATACTAAGTATACTGATGTATACTTTATGGATCAATAAAAAATTTACAACTTTTAATTAAAAACCTTTTCTATCAAAATTACTTCTTGCGTGAATTTTGGAACACCCATTATATAGTGTATTCTCTTTTTATATTTACTAAATTTTTACCGAATATTGAATATTTTCTGAATATTTTACTGAATATGTTATAAAACTAGGTAGACTCAATATTATTGTTATACAGTTATGTAGCTAAAATGAAAATTGTGAAAATTATATATTTATGCATATACTTAAATATTCAATTATATAATTATAATTTATTAATATCTCGTTTGTACGTCGATATCTCTTTCTACACTACTCAGGTCTCTCCACGCAACTACTGTCTCACACGCACTTCTCTCACATCCTATATACCCTTACACATACATTCTCTTCCATTCTAATTTTCAACCTCTCTTACACGATTTATTTTATCAGGTTCACCCAAAGTTCCTCAGTCCTTTCTTAAGGAGAAATTTTACTCAAATTATTGCTTCGAAAGTCGAAACTTGAGTAATTTTGTTAACCAACAGCAAGCACGACTAGAATCCGTTCTAGGCTACCAAAGATGGTATTCTTGGAAAAATATGTCAAAGTCAAGGTCATTATGGCTTCTTCTTACACACTGAATAATTACTGAAACTTGCACTTTTAGTAATCAATTAATTTTGTCAGAATGATATACTATCCCCGTTGTACGAAGGCAGCCGAGGGTTGTCATGGCGGATGCCTTCTCTCAGTATGTTCTACCAATTGTGATACTGAGCACCTAGGGTGTGTAATAAAGGACAATTTCGTGTTTGTGTATACTTTATTACACTGCTAGTTGCGATTTCAAATGTGATGTGCATGTGTTATACTAAGTGTTTTATATGTATTACGTCCCGATCACTACAACTCGCACGTTGGGAGTTTCGCGGGGTTGTAAGGCCCGTTTACACGGATGCGACAATGTTGCTGGGATGTGGCCTACTCTAAATTAACAGAGCTAGATCTAGTTAAGGTTGAACTAAAGAGTTCTGATGTGTGACTGTCTCTCGCGCTGAATTGTTCATCGTGGGTTTTGATTGATGGTCTAGCTGTGATGCTTGTCTTATCTTCTTGGACTTTTTTGGAGACTATTTTTTCGTGACTCGGTGGTTTTATAAGTTTTGTATGTCCACTGATTGGCCGGTGCGGATGCGCGTCTTCCGATTGGTTATTAATAACATCGGAGGTGTGTGTGTCAGTCTCGACGTCCCCTAGTGGCGGTGGATGATCAAACAATTCGAGGCTCATTGTCTTAAAAATGATTTACTGACCCTTACCAAGAATCACCAAAGCGGTGAACGGCAACATCGAGTGTGCACGAGTCAAAAGATGCCGACGATAAGGACACAAAGCAGTCCTCCGCGAAAACTTGAGAGGTTCGGTCCTCGGGATGCAACAATATGCGTTTTGACTGAGTTCTGACTAAGTTCTGTTTTGCTTCTGACATGTTCTCTTTGAATTCTAAGCGACGTCTGATGTATTGTCTTGAATTCTAAGTGACATCTGATGAGTTCTGTATGATGTCTGATGTGTCCTGACTGAGTGCTGTATGATATCTGTGATGTCTCGTCGTGTTCTGTCCGGTGTCTCATAAAGTTTGCTTGTGATTAATTAAGAGTGGATGTTAGTGGAGGAAAGATGGAGGCTTTGATTGGACGTGGGTGTTTCGGAAGAACCTGTAGCGACCTAGTTCTCACCCTCGCCATAGATGGATTTCTACTTGAAGAAGGAGGTTCGAGGACTTTCTCGCAAGTCCTCGGTAAAGCCTCGACCTTCCTTAAACAGAAGTTTCTATGACACCTAAGTATCCCAGTGTCTAAGGCGGGGCCTGCTCGAAGCAAGCCTTACTGATGAGTCCACTAGCAGGCCCGGGACGAAACGCATCCCCTCCTTTTCCTACCGTCCCTTCTAGCTACGCCGCTACCGAGGGATACCTACGACCAGCTGACATGAACGATTGTAAAGGACACCCCCACAATAGATTCGAGATAAAAGTTCCCAAACGAAGAATATGAAGCATAAAAAGCAATAAAGGGAGAAAAGGAGATAATGAAAAATGAATTGTCATTCATACGGTTAGAAATGGAATGGATACGAGGGAATAAGGTACAACCTACCTATTGGTAACTCGAAACGTTCATACATATGTGTGAAACCGCAGGTCGAACCGCGAGAAAATCTTTCAACGATATTGGAGTTAGTCAATATCTTTGTTGAGTCAGTGGTTTGTATGAGAAGTAGAAGAAGCAAATTAAAATCTTGGGGATGAGGCATAATCTTCCGAATGATTCGTGACGATTATTAGCGAGGTATTTATTTAATGACACGAAATCCAGCAACGATAGTACAACCGGGAAGAGGGTGATTCTACGTGAAAAAACAAATCGAAAATAAAGAATAAAATTTTCTTATTCGAAGCTTCGTTGCCGAGAAAATTGACTTTGAATATTCACCGAGTACGCGTGAACTTAATTTTGGCTAAAGCGGATGGACCATCAGCGCACTCTATGAATATTCAAAGTCGATTTACTTACCAACGAAGCTTCGAATGAAAAAATTTTATTCTTTATTTTCGATGTGTTTTTTCACGTAGAATCACCCTCTCCTCGGTTGTACTACCGTTGCTGGGACACCCAGTATATTTTTGTTCATCAAGGAAACTGAGATCAAAGTATTCAAGAAAATGGAAATAAGATATGGAAAAAGTGCTGGTGAAATAAGAAGGTATATAATGTTATGTTCTGGAAAAAACATACATGTAGGATCAGATTTTGGGTGGATTGACTTAAGATAGTATTGTTGACATCTTAATAGAATAAAATAAGCTTATAAATGGAATGACGGCTATGACACAAGGGAGATTCGCTATGGACATGTTCTTCTGATCTTTCTTAGACTGACTTGGACTCCTTACATATTCTCTGATTGACACACTGGCACACTTTTCAAGACTGCAAAAAGACTGACTTAAAAAACTCTTAAAGACTAACTCGCCTGCGCCCTTGCATCCTTATTTAACCCTTTCGGTACTACTGCCGCCCAATGGCGGCGGCCATGAAACGTTCTCTAGGTATTACTGTCGCCTATTGGCGACATCTACGAAACGTTCTCTAGGTACTACCGTCGCCTATTGGCGGCATCCACGAAACGTCACCGATGACTGTCGCGATCCGAATGAAAAGTTTAATGTCAATCACGCTCGAGATTTCTGTGAATACCGCAAAACACGTTTTCGTGGCTACCAGTGCAACCATTCTTGTGGAAACCTTCCTCGAACCACGAATGTATAACCGCGGCCAGCTCCTCCGTATCGAAAGGGTTAAACCATTCATTCTGTCCTTTTTCATACCCAAGCTTTCCTTCCCAATCATGCCGCTTTCCCGGGACATGCACTGAACCTTTACATGGTAAAATTTCTGAACAGAACTGAATTAAACTAATGATCGCATCTTCAATTGCAAATATCTTAAAAATTATTGAGTAGTGGCATATAATCATACACCTTCACCATTAGGGGAACTAGATCCACCATCCTACAAAATTTGATCCAAATCAGTGACCCGAAGACCTTGCAATCTTCTTGTTAGTACATATTGCAAAAAAAATTCGCGTTGGACGGTGTTATTTTCATAGGAATTTATTTATATGACGAATTCGTCAGAAAACGTATTTGCTGTAAACTTAAGGAGGTATTCTTGTAATCCAGCTTAAAAAATCGATCTCTTTTCTACATTTTCTCAAAGTATATGCTTCGAAAATGTCTGTGTAAAAGGATTTGTTAGAATTCGCAAAAATAGCAAAGTTATAGATGTTTAACCCTTTGCGGTCCGTGTCCCTCTAGCGGGGACATTCGCAAATCGTAGTAGAGGTCTATGTCCCCCTAGCGGGAACATTCGCAAGTCGCTATAGAAGTCAGGGCAGATGCTTTTCTGAGCACCAGCGATATAGCATCACTCACACAATAAATTTATTGAAACCAATCGTGGCTATGCATTATACCAATAAAATGAGAGTAGTTGATCGCGCGGACCAATATGCGGCAACATATTGTTTCCTTCGCAAATCTCTCAAATGGTGGAAAAAATTACTTTTTTGGTGCATGGAGATGTGCGTCATCAATTCATACATAATACATAAAATAACGAGAGAACAGAACAACGAAAAGCCACTAACATATTTAACTTTTATGAAATGTTTAGTTGATACTAGGGAATTCCCGGCACTAAACACTATCTAAAGCGCAACCTTCAACGTCATTCGTAGATAGATTAAAATACGACAAACACACACGTACTGTGATACTTGTACAGGAAAGCCAGGCCTTCGTATCGGTGATTGTTTTGCAAAATATCATACCTTAGAAAATTACAGAATTTAAAAAGTTTGTATTTTTACGTATTATAAGTAGTATTAAACATAAAAAATCAGTTACAACAAATTCTGTGTGTTTTAATATCCATATATTGACTTTAAATCCTGTATGGAAAAGTAACTACGAAACGCTAAATTTGCTTCGACCTGCTGATGCTCCCAAGAGCGAAGTCTGCCGACCCGCAAAGGGTTAAAGTGCGGCGTACAGCCATTGTTTAACGGGTAACGAAAATTTCAAAAGCATTTTTCTCGACACCATATTTTTTGAACTGGCTGTCGGGATATCTCGCGTTTTAGTTGACCGATTGACTCGAAATTTGGAGATCTTCACCGGGTCTACCTTTACCACGGATTTCAAAATCTGATGTTTTTTTCTATTTTTTTTTTACCAACCAAAGGACGTAAAGCACAAGGAAAATCGATATTTAAATTTTAAAATGCTGCCATCTTTTTAATTTTCGAAATTTCGCTGTTTTGATGGTTCATGCTATAGCCGTATTTATACTAATTAAGATGCTTTTTAGTTTTTTCGATTCAAATAACCAGATGGTATTGAATCGTGTCAGTTATTCGAGCCTGATCTTAACCCTTTGCACTCGACGATTTTTTGGCTAGAGAAGAGTAGAAAATCAAAGATTCTCTATTAAAAAACTGACGATACTTTTTTGAGTAGTAAATAAAGAATTGTAGAATTATTTAATTTCGATACCTCGCACACTGTCACATTATATTAAATTTGATATATTAATTAATATCGATCTTGAAAATTTTATGAAATGGTCACTGAAAGTCACCTCTCGAGTGCGAGGGGTTAAAAACATGATTTACCTAAAGCTATATAATTTCCATAATTTTGAATAATTTCGTTGAAAAAAAATTTGAAATATTCTTTAAGTATAAATAAACCCGAGTGAGAAAACTGCATGACACTATGTGTAATAGTTTCCTTGGAAAAAAATCCCAAAGAAGTCGATTTTTATTGGTCAGGTTACAAGAATTCTCTCTTAAACCTTTGCATTCCATTATTGAGTATGACATCAGTTTTTATCATAGAAACTTCTATGCCGAGTGTGACTCAATATCAGTTGTTATCACAGGAATTCCTATGTCGAGTTATAGTTGATGTTTTTTATATTTAATATACTCAGAAAACAAATTTCTTTAAAATCAGTAACAATCGAAGAACTGTTCTGTGAAGTAAATTTCAAAGCAAATACTTGAAATAGTAAGGAATTATTGGGAACAAAATTGAAAACTAACTCGGAGTGCGAAGGGTTAACCTAACGCGAAGGATTGCTTTCCTACAAGCAATTCTAAAACACGGTGGTGATGACTCAGCGTTTATTGTAGAGATGAAAATTTATTTTCGAAATCACTTTTGTAAGAGGAGTCTTTATTTGGATGGCGCCACCCTGCATCGGGATCTATGTTTGCTTCGAGGAACCAAGATTATCAATTTTCGAAGCAGGACTGAGTGACGCAATGGGTTGTCATAGGGCCTAAAGAACCTGGCTGAAGGGTTCGAGGACACGCACTCTCTTTCGACAATTCACCGTCTGCATCAGGCATCGTACAAGACTCAAGCCTCCACGCATTTGTATTGCAAGAGAATAAAATACAATCAATGTTTAAAGTCAAATCTCTATAAACCCGAATCCTTTGCCACACTTTGAAAATGAAAATCGTCTCTAGAATAAGTTATCGTATTTATAATAAGCTTTCTTACCTCAACTGAGAATGGAAAAAATCGGAATCTACGTTTCTACATTCCTCATTCATTTCCATTCGTAGTATTTTATTACTCTTCTCCTGACTCTCATTGTTTCCTACAGATATCTCTTCTTCGCGATTTTCTATTTCCGGTATCTTCGCCACCCATTTCGCCTTTCTTCCATTTTCGTCGTTCGAAAATTTGCAATCCATAAAAACGATACAAAACTTCGGAACCTTCTCTCCGGCTGCTTGTTTCAAAATCTCTATAGAAGCTCGCACAAGAAGTTGATAACATGTATCGCGATTGATGTTTTTCCAAGCTGAGACATCAGGTTCAGAGAGTAACTCTTTCAAGATAAAGGCTTGCACAGGTGCTATTACTGCGCAAGGGCCACCGTTGGTTTGTATCAATGCTGTTGGTTCATCGGGGCTGAAATAGAACCCTGAAACGAGAAAAATAAATCGTGAATCAATTAGAACGAGTTAACCGGAAGCGCTTAGAAATTTTGCGTTTGTGACACGGAGGACGTCTATGGGC
The DNA here is from genome assembly GCF_001483705.2 of Eufriesea mexicana. Lineage (NCBI taxonomy): Eukaryota > Metazoa > Arthropoda > Insecta > Hymenoptera > Apidae > Eufriesea > Eufriesea mexicana. The sequence goes on from NW_016909433.1 coordinate 244,180, forward strand.
GCTTAGAAATTTTGCGTTTGTGACACAGAGGGCGCCCATAAGCGCTTAGAAATTTTGCGTTTGTAACACGGAGGGCGCCCATAAGCGCTTAGAAATTTTGCGTTTGTAACACGGAGGGCGCCCATAAGCGCTTAGAAATTTTGCGTTTGTGACACGGAGGGCGCTTGTTTTCCCAAAAATGGCGCACATCGTAACTCAATTCCTGCCGTATGGTACGGCCGCTGCGTATCAAAATCTGCCGTAGTCAAGGGGTTAAATAAGGGTGCATGGGCGTAAAGCGAATAGTTCTTTGAGTAGTTCTTTGAGAGGAGTTCAGAGGATGGCGTTCTTTGGGAAGAGTTTATCGGAAGCTAGTCAGTGTAAAAGGTCATAGCGTCTAGAATAAGTCTTAAATTAGTTTACAATAAATCATACTTCTTATTATCTACCACCGTCGTTTTGCTGCCTCCTAAACAATTCCTACATATATGCGCGAATTTTTCTAACCACCATCATCGAGGCGCAGATATACGTGCTGGTCTTTTGCGTATAAGAATAGAACTTCTGCGCATGATCACGGAACGCTGTTTTGTACCACAGGCCGTGTTTATATCATAACTATTATTTTAATACCTTCATTTTCGATAATTCTAAAGACTTTATTATTTCGTATTACGACTGCAAACCAGTCGCAAAGATAGAGCACTTCACGTCTTCGAGCAATAATTAGCGGAAAAAATAATTGAAGAGAATAAACCAAAAATAAAAATATCAGCAACACGAGAAATTACACTACGTCCATCGTTACCATCAAGATTTACTGACCAACATTTTCTAATACCAATTGAAATAACTTTATCACGGGAAGCTCGTAAACGTTGTGTGGTTTGTTTATCACAAAAAGAGAAAAAAGATCCATTTTATCAGTGTGATAACTTCCGTGTGACTATATGTATTGAACATTTCAAGTACTATCGTACCGTGTGAAACTATTGAACATAATTTCTCAAATTATTTTCAATGTATAACTTCATTGAACTAAATAATATTATAAATTCTTCGTGTACGCCATCTTCTTTTATTTTTATCTTTATCATTTTGAAATATTTTTGTTTTTATATGAAAAAAAAAAAAAATGTTTGGTGATATAGGCCAATTTTCCACTTTTTCGAATGATGCAAATGAGTTAAATGACCTAAAAATCGGAACATTGCAGATATTTGTAACGTTATATGCACTTTTACATATGAACTCTAAATGCTTAATACTTATACATTAATTTACGGGCCTAGAAGACCCGTTACGGTGTTCTAACAGCCAGACCCTAAATGCTGACCCATTTCACATTTGATACTTTTCATTTTTATCTGTTTATTGTACATTTTTGCAAACCTCCCTTTATTTCCTCGGGTTACCGGATACAAGGCACTCTTTAGGGCCTAATTTTAGAAAATCAGGCAACGACACTTGAGATTTAGCTGACAATGGGCCCGTAGAACACAAGACCAGGCCATGTGCGCTGTTTATGATTTTTCGAAGTCTGAAAGTAAAGGTGACCACACTGCGGTTACCTGTCAAGAAGGGTTACCTACGTGCTGGTGACCTACCAAGAACCTTACTCTGAAGGAGTTCTACGAGCGACCTTATCGTGGAGAACTTTCCTCCCTTTTTTGGCGTAACTTATTTGCGGACCAAGGGCCTACTTTTGGTTCGATAAACTGCCAATCAGGAGAACACTTCTCCGTTGGCGATTCATGATCACGTTTTAGCTTCGAAAGATTGGCAGTCGTTAAGCTATCGTGAATCAGTCGTCAGGCAGTCGTGAATCAGTCGTCAAGCAGTCGTCAAACAGTCGTCAAGCAGTCGTCAAGCAATCGTCAAACAGTCATGAAGAAGTCAGACAGCCATCAAAAATTCGCCATAGTCGTCACAATCGACAATAAGTCGTCAACCAGTCGTTCAGCAACCGTTAAGCAGCCGTCAGGCAATCATCCAGCAGCCGTTAAGCAACCGCCAATTAGTCGTCCAGCAACTATTAAGCAGTCGTCAAGCAGTCGTCCAACAGCCGCTAAACAGCCGTCAAGCGGCCGTAAAATAGCCGTCAAGCAGCCGTCAAGCAGCCGTCAAGCAACCGCCAAGCAACCGTCAAAGGGTGGTCAAGTCGTCACCAAGCAATCGTCAAAGTGTCAGATTAGTAGCCAAATGTCGCACCAACAAGTTAATCGTTGAACAATTGCAAGAGCGAAACTTTAATGAATTGGTAATTACTTTTAAATAAATATCTAATATATCTTGTATATCCTATTAATAAAATTTTTAATTTCTTACAGGCTAATTTATATTTCGTGTTGTTTTTTAATAAAATATTTATGTACCAGTACTTGATATGCAAAAGGGGGAGTTTTAAATGCAAAACCTGTATAAGATGAGCTACTAAATATGTACCATTGTTCATGACGACGACTATAATAATCGTAAGTGTCATGAGTGTAAGCATAGTCACACGAATATCTTGTCCAGTTTTGTACACTTTATAAATAAAAAAAAAAACCTCAAATATAATGTTATTTGTTATCTTACACTTTATTTTTTCTTGTAGAATTTGCCTTTACGATTTCTCTCACCCATTGCTCTCCCATTCGTTGCTAAATTGATACTTGCTGATTTATAGTAAGTCACAAAATTACTGTAACTTTTGTAATTGTTCACTTCAGATAAGTAATATTTTCTTAGAACTCGAGCGAATACGTGTCGTATTATCTAAGCTTTTGATATATAAGGAGTATCCTAAAATTCTCGCAAGAAGTAATTTTATTAGAAAACTCAGATTTAAAAATAAGAAAAATAAAAGGAATAAAATTTTATCGATTTCGACATCGTTTTCGAGATAATCCAGTTTGAAGATTCACTTCGTGTTACTCGCACTTACGGCTAACTTGTTCTTATTTTTCTTATTCTTTCATAAAGAATCGTCTCCAGCCTGCTTTTACACGTTATTCCGGAACACCCTGTATAATTAACACTTTACCGGCCGCACTGTTTTTAAATATTTACCACTAACTCTGTTACTTCGCTTGTCGTCGACTGTTTTTAAGGTTATTGGGAGATGATAAATGTCAAGTTTTTCTAATCTCATCGGTAGTTCTCATGAATTTTCAATCCGCCTCCCCTATTTTATACAAAGGATACAAAAGTGTTGTCGTCGGCCACTGGGTGATACCGTGCGCACGACACCATTGCAGTGTTGCCGGCCGTCGAGCGATACTTCGTGCGCGACACCACTGTGGTGTCGCCGGCCGTCAGGCAATACTTTGCGAAGGTCACCACTGTGGTGTCGCCGGACGGCATAATGTTAAAAAACGCGGTGGATATATCGACAAAAAGAATATCTAACTTTCTTGTGCAAAATTAATATTATTATTGTTATAATGTGAACTATATATATGTCGAATTTCTATGTTGCCTCGGGTCATCGGACACGAGGCGTCGTTGAAAAGCCTATTTAGGCTATTAAGCTTGGGCACTTAGGATCTGGCTGCCAGATGGACCGTAGGAGGTTGGGGCCAGGCCACGTGAGGTGGCCTCGTGCAATCCCGGCTTTCCCCGGCATAAACCGAGGGTGACGCAGTTGCAGTCACCTCTCGGGAAGGGTCCCCGCGAGGGTGACCCTTTGTGGGGCCTAACTTGGAGGGAGGAGTCTCCTCCACCCTTGACCTTGGCGGAGGAAGTTTCTCCGCCTTTGGGGAGGCGCTTATCCTCTGTACGGGCTTTAAAAGGGCTCGACCTGGAAGCCAGAGTTAGTTGATCGTCGGTCATTTGATTATCAGTCAGTTGTCAAGTTAGCTAAGATTAGTTAGTGATTAGAAGAGCGAGATAATCAGTGAGAGAGTTAGTCAGTTGTCAGTCGTAGTCGCCTATTGAGGGCTTATCGAAGTGACTTCATATTTCGCACCTCACCTCACCACCTTTCACCTTGATCCTACATAACGTTGAAATCTCGATCGGGATTTTTATAATATTTTGGGGTCTCGTCTGAGATTTCTACATTACTGTCAGAATGTGAACTATATATACCTTTTCCAGCTTAATACAACTAACTTTGAAATAAATTTAAGAACAATTTCCAAATGGTCTTCCAAATTTATTTCATTTTCTGTAAGAGTCCTAATACTTTTCGAGGGGAGTGTACAATGTAAAATATGGTAAAGATATCGTCCAGAAATGTCTATTAAACATAATATATAAGAAAGTGAATCTTTATTTAAGAAACTGAATAAATTAAAAATAGAAAATAGAAGAAAATATAAAAAATAGAAGAAAAGGTTCAAAGCATGGTAGACACAGATAGTGAGCACTAACAACCAGAAACCGTGTTTAACATGGAAATCATAGATCGTAACTATAATACACAAAACGAGAAAAAGTCATAGTATAACAATTATATTTTTCTTTAAATGATAGCAGTTACGAATAAATTGAAGTAAAACTTTTTTTTAATAACTTCTAAAAATTATTCACCAAATAACCAAAACCTAACCTAACCTAACCAAACCAAAAGGAGTAAGAATTAGAGCTTCTTAATCGTTTATTTTTAATTTAACGATGATTGTATCACGTATGAATGAAAATCGATATTTTACCGATCATATTTTTCTATCCTATTTAAAATGATTGTTGTCTTTTATCTCTGGTGGAAACACAGCTACATTAAGTCGGTAGGAACTTGTATTTAATATTTCCTTCTACCTCTCTTCATTTTCCTCGTATCCCTTATGAAAGGAGGACGTAATGGAGCTAATGAGCTTGCACGAAAGACAAGGCAAGTTAGAACATACCAACGAATTTGCACAAGAAGTAAAGCAAGTTAGTTATACACGTCAATGAATTCATACTCCGCGGTAAAACATATTGACTAGGTTAGGTTAGGCGAATGAATTTATACTTGAAGTAAAACAGATCGATGAATCATTATCTCATATTCGTATATATATATTCGCATACATATGCACGAAAAATTGTATAAGATAGCACATACAGGAAGAGAAGAACACATCATTTAAACCATAGTTTGTTATATACAGGATCCAGCCGAAAAGTGATTCATTTGAGCATACTGCCTTAAGGCGGTATTTTAGTCTACAGGTTAATTTTTACGTACTACGCGGAATTTTCTTTTTAAGAATCATAAAGACATTTTTGTGTCGGGAGTTTTGGCATGGTTTTAATCTATATTTAAGGAATACACGCTATTTTTTCATAAAAAAATATTGAAAATTGTCGAAGATACAGCTAGTTTAATAGTGCCTCTTTAATTGAACATGCCTGCACGGTGCCACAATTCCAACTGCTCTTCTCTGAAATGGACAAACAAACGTCCATTCTGTTTAGTATGAATGTAACTATCATCGATACCAAAACTGTCTAAAAATATCGAAGAGAAAATTTTTGACATCACTTCAAAGTTAGGTTATCGATTTTTTGTGCTGTATTCAACTTTAGCGTGCAAAAACAAAAAAAAAAAAAAAAAAAAAAAAAGAAAAAAACTGTAAATT